>NW_021319063.1:848107-886836 GCF_001605985.2 Dendrobium catenatum
AAAATGTGTTCCTTGGTGTATGCTATTTGCATAAGACAATTCTATTAATAGATGAGTACTTTGTTGAAATAAGTGAAAATTTAGAATAATGGAGATAGTTTTTAAAGGGGGCATTTAAATTAGTATGATAAAGATTTTGAATAAGCTAGGTTTAAGTATTCTTCAACCTTTATTGGAAAAAACACTGGTACATATGAGGACATATGCCGTTTAATATTATGTTTAATATGAAAAATTTGTTTGAGTTTTTTTGTAATAAGAGAATATTATGGAAGCTTAAATATATTTTTTGTACAACTGCAATGGTGCTTGATAGACTATATGGAGTGTTTGATGATAAAAATGTATCTAATAATCAAGTTGTTTTTTGGAGAAATGGAAATGCTAAGATGGATGCATGATAAAACTTGGAAGGATTGATGACAAATGATTAATGGGAGTATCCTTTTTGAAGTTAAGGTAGTATTTAGTTGTTTGGGCAGATATAATGGAGGTTAGATGTTGCCTTAATTAGAAGAATGATTTAATTCAATGTGGAAAGTTCATAGCCAAAATTTGAGATGTCTCGGAGTCATACCAAAATATTTACACAAAATATAAAGTTAATACCTACCTTATATGGTTAGAATAAATGGAATGATAATTCATTAAGCCTACCTTACATGGTTAGATGAAGGTTGGAAATTCAAATGAAAATTGAAAAGATTTGCTTATTAAAAAATTTTGTAATACATTAGTTTAAACTTTTCCTTTTTTCTTGGAACATTCGAACCTCTGACCTCTATTTTAGAGATTAAAGCCATATCACTAAGTGGTTGGTGGCTTGGTGCTTTAAACCACAACACAATATGAATATTTAGTGTAATTGAAGAAAACTCATTGTAATGCTTTTTGAAAAAAAAATGTAGCCTCTAGCTCTTTTGTCAAATATGTTGTGCAGGCTTGAGCTCTGTTTAAATTTGCGCAATAAGAGGCGCGCCTCTGCGCAATTTGACCCAAAAACGCCTCGAGGCTTATGCAATTCCTCTCCTGGCAGAGGCGTACGCCTCACTTGGTCTGAGGCGAGCCTCAGAGGCGCAATTGTGCAATTCTGGGTGAGGCGTACGCCTCATAGAACCGGCCCCACCCACTTAAAATGAAGCATTTTCTCCCCTTAATCCCGCACGGCTTCCAGGTTATCCCAAAATTTTCCTTCCCGCAGCCTGTGTTTGTGAAACAGAGGGGTTCCCACACCGTCGACTTCCCTTCCCGCCACCTCTCCCGCCGACGCCGCCTCTCTCCGGCGAACTTGAAGTGTCTGGCCGCCCTCTAGGAGTACTCCACAATCGATTTTAGGTATTTTTTTTAGTTTAGGGTTAGATTTTTCAAGTGAAAGAAAATCTAGGGTTTTTGATTTTTTTTGTGTGTTTTTGGATTTTTGCTTTAGGAAACATGGTTGGAGGCAAAGAAATGAGCACAATTTTATTTATCTGCTAAAACCCTTAAATTCTCATTAACGCAATTCTGCGTCCACGCCTCACACCGCCTCGAGGCTTACGCCTCGCCTCACGGACGAAAACCGCCTCGAGGCTTAATTACGCAATTTTAAACCTTGGGCTTTAGTTAGATTCTTTATGTCAACTTCAGAATTTTTTTTTCTTGGTTCAAAGCTTTGAAAGTCACATGGCAATTGAGTTTGGCATATGATTTGAAATTTTATCTTCTTAAGTTTTAATGCACATGAATTTAATTTGGCAAATGTTGTATGTTTTAATTTAATCTGTACTGTTAGGGTTGTGATTTATTGCAATCGTAATAGCATTTTTTTGTTATTTGCCTCATTTTTAAACTCGGCTCTTTAACAGATATTCCCTCTCAATATATTTTGTTAATTTTCTTATATTTAGATCAAATTTAAGAATCATAGTCTTTTTTAATGCTTCAAGGAGCTTGATATTTCTCCATGAATTTTCATTATTTATTGTATTTATTCCCATCCCCATATAGTGGGATAAAGGCTTGATGTTGTTATTGTTGTATTGTATTTTTTTTCATATTCAATTCTTCAAATAGTGATTTCAATATAATTTGATAAAAGTGTTGGGATAGTCTCTCAATGTATGGTAATTAGACATACAAGTTTGTTTAATTAAATTAAAGTAGTTTTGAAGTACTTTTTGAAGAGTGGAAGGCTGTAGTCACATCGTTGATGAATCTTTAGAGTTGAGATGAATGTAGGAGTCATGCATTTTTATCATATTCTTTTACATATTAAATTTTTTTAGTATGAATTTCATGATTTGCATAGCATGAGAGAAGAATGATAATGATTTTTCTTCATTTCATAAGCATACCATAAGTTAAACATCTAAAGATTCAAGATTATTATATCACAAACAATCGAGTTAGTTGAGCATGGGTAGGCTTTACTTATCAATTCAAAGAACATCGAGCAACTTAAGGGCTTCTTCCCTCTCTTCATTATTTTGGGATTGCGTTAGACATCCAGTCATATAAAAGGGTAAGGAAGAATCCTCTTTCTAAAGGTTCAAGGACCAAACAATTCTCATGGGTATTTTGAAAGGTCATGGAAGATACATGGACCTTAATGAAAAGAAGATGGGATAGCATTGACTTATTTATTTGAAGTGCTCATAGTAAATATCTTTTTTGTCTGTATTAATCTTCATCTACAGTGTGAGGACCTAACAAGTAATTTGAAGTTAGGAATAAATACGCCCTCAACCCACACAACCCTTTATGCTTATTGGATCCCTTATTAAAGGCAATTGACCATCTTTCTATACTGCCACATGAAGCCATGAAAGCTCAAATGTGGCCTTTTAATGAGAACAAACCTTCTTAATGGAATTTGCGAAATTATACTCGCCAAAAATGTTGATCCTTAAATGATCAGTTGAGCAAGATTTTCTAGTTTTATTTCTTTTTCAATTTTAGCTTTTTTAGGATATTCTAGTTTATTTGGAACATGCTTTTTTTATTTTATTTTTTATTTGGAACATGCTTGTGATGACGTGACCATTAGAATTAGGTTTGTCCTATGTTTTTATGATTAACTAATTTTTAAGTCACCTCCGGTTTTTTTGTTTTGGGCTTAAGTAGTTGGTTAGGGCTTGTTAACTATTTCAATGAACTGATTGGTTAGCTATTTAGTGAGCTATTTATTTTTAAGTTCTGTTGCTAGCCGATTCGTTTGGGTTGGTGAAAGTGTTATATGATCTCTGTAGCATAGTTTTGGCTGAAGAATTGTAAGAGATTTCATATAGCCTTGGTGGTGTGTATCCTTTTGTTGCTTTCTACAGCTATTCACGTGCTGTTTCTCTTATTTTGATTGGTTAGCTATTTGGCGAGCTATTTATCTTGTAGTTATGTTGCAGTGTTGATAGCCGATTCTTTTGGGTTGGTGTTAAGTGTTGTGTGATCTTTGTAGCATAGATTTGGCTGAAGAATTATAACCTATTTCATATAGCCTTGGTGGTGTGTATCCTTTTGTTGCTTTCTACAGCTATTCACGTGCTATTTCTCTTATTTTGATTCCAATATTTCAGCTTCTTTTGATTCTGCAATTTTTGTGTATATATAAGCCAACCGAATATCAGAGGCAAATGACTTATGGATATCAAATATTTATAAATGCAAAATCTTAGGAATGTAAATATCCAACTTTTGAACAATAAAATTGTATTATTTTTCTTTCAATCTTGGGGTTGTCAATTATTGACCCGACTTGACAACCTGACCCAAACCCGACACGGAAAATCCGGGTTAGGGTTGACCCGTTTAACAAACGGGTCGGGTTCAGGTTTCAAATTTTGACCTGTTTTAAAATGGGTCGGGTCCAGGTCAACCCGCTAACCCAAAATTGACTCGGCTGCCAAGTACCACATGGCGTTACCGGCCCTGCATAGTCGCATCTGCCACAACACTCCGTAGTCTCGCATCAACTGGCCCTCGCGTTGGCTGTCAAACCGCGGAGCGACGGAGCCGCATTGGTCGTCCCACCTCTCGTAGTCGCAACCGCAATCTCGCCCAGTTGACCCGCCTCGCGTAGTCGCATCTGCGTCGCCTAGTCTCCGATCTCGCCGACTCGCTCTAGCTCTCGCGTCGAACCGCGGAGCCGCACTACGTTGAATGCGCTCGAAGTGTCACAGGCACGCTTCGTCGCTCCGGTATCATTTTAGGCCCTAGCTCTTGCGGGTCGGGTCGGGTCAACCCGGTAACCCGCACAGGTCGGGTCCGGGTTGACAAACCTGACCCGTCTACAAAACCAAATCGGGTTAGTGTCAACCCGTTTACGGCCGAGTCAAGTCGGATTTGACCCGAACCCGTCCCGTTGACCGGAATTGACACCCGTACTTCTGGGATTCATTCAAGTGCAATAGATAACATCTTGGGTGAGTTATCTCTTTTTATTGAATGCGGCCTAAATTTTCTCTAGATCATTAACTTTTTCTTTTATCAATTATTCTTTAATATTTATTTATTCGTGTTTCAAAATTCTTGACTTAGATCAAATTTATTACAAGTAGGATTTTGGCTTGAGGAAAAAATTCAATTTATTCTTGATTTTTTGTGTTATGAATTTCTTGTCCATTTCTTAAGTTTAATCAATGGCTAAACTTTTCTTATTTCTATGTTTCATCTAAGAAATTTTTTCTGTATTTATTGTTCTTTAGTTTGTGATTCGTAGTTCATTTGCATCAAGAAACCCTAGTCCCTTCAGCTATTTTGCATCAATTTGATAGCTTATGATTACACCATCAGTTTAATCAATGGGTAAACTTTTCTTATTTCTATGTTTCATCTATTTTGCATCTTATTTGACCAATTGGTAATGTTACCATAAAATATATATTTCTTATACCTTAGATGCATAGTAGATATGATAGCTAGTGCTATGATTTTTCTAGAACTGTTTTTTAGGGTGATAATCATTAAGTGAGAATTAGAGAGATTGTTGATTGAAAATTTGCTTTTAAAATTGAACACAGTTAATATGAATGGTTAGTGGCACCTTTAGGTTGATAGTATTTTTATGCAAATGGTGCGTTGTGTTCTGCGATCTTTCATTGGAAAATTTTGTTGCCTACTTAGATGATATTTTGATGATTAACAAGATAAGAGATGATCATTTTGTTCATCTATGAAAAGTTTTGGTGTTTTACAAGCAAATAAGTTGCATTTGAAATTTGAAGAAATTTTGCTTTATGACACCATTTGTGATCTTTTTAATACTGATTTGAAGATGAAGGAATTTCTTGGCTTACTAAATTTTTTAATACCGTTTTGAAGACTACAAAGATGTCAGATCAGTGGAGAATGAGTGTGTTAATTCTTATTGTTAAGAATAAAGGTGATGCACATGAGTGTGTGAATTAGAGAGGAATTAAGTTAATGTGTCATACTTTAAAACTATGGGAGCGAGTTATGGAGCGTAGGTTGCGGTGTGATACTAATGTTTTTCAAAATCAATTTTGATTCATGCCGGGTAGGTCTACTATGGAGGTCATACATTTATTGAGAGGTTTGATGGAGAAATATAGAGAGAATAAGGAGGATCTACATATGATATTTATTGATTTAGAGAAAGCATTTGATAAAGTTCCAAGAGAATTGCTATGGAGAGTTCTTGAAAAGAAAGGAGTTAATAATGCTTATATTCAAATCATTAAAGATATGTATGCAGGAGCTATTACTTGTGTTCAAACACAAGGTGGTTTGACCAAGTATTTTCCTATTTTGGTTGGATTACATCAAGGATCTGCCTCAAGTCCATATCTTTTTGCTTTAGTCATGGATGTTCTCACTAGACATTTGTAAGAGGATGTACCTTGGTGTATGCTTTTCTCTGATGATATTCTTCTTGTTGATAAGACTAGAGAGAGAGTTGAAGGTAAACTTGAATTATGGAGGTCAACTTTAGAGTCTAAAGGTTTTCTCTTGAGTAGATCTAAAAATGAATATATAGAGTGCAATTTTAGTAGCAATAGACCTAGTGAGGGGATTACGATTTTGGGCGATCAAATCATTAATAAGAGTACAAATTTTAGATATATTGAATCTATTGTTCATAATGATGATGAAATTGATGGGGATATTATCGATAGAATTCAAGTTGGATGGTTGAAGTGGAGGAATGCATCGGGCTTATTGTGTGATAGAAAAATCCTCTCAAACTTAAGGGAAATTTCTATAAGATTGTAGTGAGACTTGCAATGCTTTATGGTGCAAAATGTTGGCCATTAAATGAGAAACATAATATGAAGTTAAGTGTTGCACAGATGCGAATGCTCAAGGTGGATGAGTGGCTTTACTCTTAGAGATAGGATATGAAATGAATACATATGTGAAAAGGTTGGAGTAGCTCCAGTGGAAAATAAGATTAGAAGAGTCGCCTTAGATGGTTTGGTCACATAAAACGGCGGCCTTCTGATGACCTGATTAGGAAAGTATATGTATTAGATTTGACTTATGTTAAGAAAGGTAGAGGTAGACCTAAAAAGACTTGGTTAGAAAATATTAGAAATGAGCTTTCTTTATTAGATTTAGATGAGCATTTGACTCTTAACATGACACAATGGAGAAAAAGGACTTATGTAGCCAACCCCACATAATGGGATAAAGGCTTGTTGTTGTTGTAGTATTTATATGTTGGTGGTGTTGTGGGGCATTTTGGGATATACTAGTCATTGGTCATGATTGATGATATTACTGGCCTAGTTGTAAGCTCATAGTTTCATAATATAAAATTTTTCAAACTATTAAGGGGAAAGGAAAAAAAAGGGGCTTTATATACCTTTGCTTATTCCATAAGAGCTAGGAGGATTTAAATTTGGGATTTGTAACAGGATTACCACAAAATTTAATGAAGCATGATTGAGAAGCTATGACATTAATTCAACCTTCAACATACTGTTTTTTTGACTTTATTCCATGAACATGATTTCAATGTAATTAATTCTTCTTTTTTAGCAACTCCTTGTGAATTCACTTCTAGTACTTCGGTAGACAATTTTTCATTATTTGTTCTTGAAGTTGTATTTAATGATGAAATTGTGTCTACTATTGATGTGTTTATAATGTATCTTGTGCATTAACGTGATAGACCTGTTTATAATGATTCTTAGATTACAGTGCTAGAAATGCAACATTTATTTTGTGATTTGCTTGTCGAATTAAATACTGAACTTATTGGAACTAGTTTTTTTAAGGTGAATATATTTGATATGGATTTGAAGGTTTATACTTATCACAACTGCAAATATGATGTGCTACAATAAGCAAATTAATAGGTTGATACTCTATGGGCTAATTTTTACTTGCTATATTTTGTCGTTTGTAGTTTTGATGTTTTCATCTTATTTGAAAGCATGCCTGTGATGATGTAGTTTTATGAGATCAAGTTGTGCTCTCTATTTTTTGAATTCTTTGGCTTGATTGCTTTGTTGGTTGGTTTAGTCATCGAGGCATTAGCTTGCTACTGGGTTAACTAGTTATGCACTGAATTCACTAGTTCTATCCTCATTGCTTGTTGTTTGTTCATTGCTTTTTAAAGTTGTTTTTTTTTCTTTGTTCAATTCTTCTGGTTAATCCTTACAATAGAGTTCAATCACTAGCAGTTTGGGTAGTTGGTGCCGTTGATTGATTCTGATAGCATGAAAATGATGTTAGTTCCTGTGGTGTTTTATCCATTTTCGCTATTTGTTTGCTAAGTTTTGTGTTCTTTATGGATTACATGTACATCTTCTCTTACGCTGCTATATATGCGATTATAATGGCTAGCAGTGTCAATGAAGGTTTAAAATTTTTTGTGATTTTAAATGTTTGAAAATTATCAGCGTAAAACTATCATTCCAGGTCTCAAGTCCTGGATGAGAAAAGTGGAGAGTTATGTTAGGTGGTCGATAGTCAACATAAAATTTGTCGAATAATCATGACATAAATCCTTTAATATATTGTGTTATTAATAGGACAATGGAGAAAAATGATTAATGTAGCCGACCCCACATATTGGGATAAAGGCTTGATTTTGTTGTTGTTGGATAGTTTAAAAATTGTCGGGCAAAGAAAACTTGAGGAAGTTTGTAAATAAAATAATTTAGGCATGATGCAGGAACTTTTGGCTTAATAAAATTCAAATTCTTTTGGGCTTACATATTGGATATTGAATTTTTCAAGTGAGGTGTATAGGGGTGTCAAAAACCCAGTTCCAACCCTAAAATTCTTGGTTTTGGTTGACTCATTTATCAATCGGGTCAAATTCGGGTTTGAAAATCCTACTCATTTAATAAACGGGTTGGTTCCAGATCAACTTGCCAACCCAAAATCAACTCGATTTTGACCTGGATCCGACCGATTTACGGATTTGGCTAAAGAAGCACGTGAAATCCAAAAGGGGAGAGGCAGGGAGATAGGATGGGAGGCGGGAATGCAGGATTTTCTTTCGTACTTTCATTCGCCGTTTCGGTTTGTCACTTGGCCATTCAGATCTGTGGCTTAGTGCGCTATGAGTGAAAGCGGAAATGCGAGAAAGTGGTGGGCCTAGCAAGCAGAAGCAGATTTACGGGATTTGGTCGAAGAAGCGTGCGAAATGGAAGAAAGGCGGGAAAGAGGGCAAAAGTGAACAATTGAGCGGGGAGTTGGCCAAAGAAGCGTGCGAAATGGATTATTGGAATTAACAAAAAATAAAATAAAAATAACATGTTGTGTATTGTGTCAGGTTGACCCGAGTTTGAATCGAGTCAGGTTCTGGTCTAGGTCTAGGACCTGTTTACTTAAACGGGTTGGGTTTGGGTTGGGTCAGATGACAGTGGGTCATTTTCATGTTGGACCCAAACCTGACCCGAAAGTCTATTTTGACCACTAGCGGCGTACAAGCGATTATCAATATCTTGAGAAAGTTATCTTGTTGCACTAGCTTGAGGCATGATTTTTTGCTGGGTGAATTCTTAACTTGTTCTTTAGCATTATTTATAATTGGTTTGCAAGTATGCTTGATTTTATTCAAATCTTATACGGATTTCTTTTTGCGGTTTGAATCGGAATTGATCTTTTATGGATTATGTGCATGTTTTCTATTGTGTTGCTAGTCATGCAATTACATTGCCTAGCAGTTCTGGTGACACTTAAGAATTTTTTTATTTTATTTTAAGGGTTTGAAAATTGTTGAATTAGGAATACTTGAGGATGTTTATAAATAAAGTAATTTGAGACATGATTTTGAACTTTTGGCTTGATAAAAAATTCATATTATGTCGAATATTGGGTGTGCTTTGTTTTTCGCTTGTTGAATTCTTATTTTGTTCTTTTACACATTTGTAATTGGTTAGCAATTATGTTTAATTTTAGTCAAATCTTTATGGGTTTCTTGTTGCAGCATCAATTTTAATTGATTTGTGGATTTTGGTGGTTTCAGTTAGGGCTGTCAATTCGTGTCGACGGGTCGTGTTCGGGTCAGACCCGAATTTGACCCGGCTGTCTCTGACCCGAACCAGACACACCCGAATCAAGTTTCGGGTTGATTCTCCGAACCCTAACCCGACCATGATCGGGTTCGGGTCAACACGACCCGACACTGAAATCTTAAATGCATGAAAATTTTATACTTTGAAAAATTAATTTGCCAATAAATAAATTATATTGAAGAAATCAGAGCAACACAACAGTGAAAAATTACTTTAAATTTTTAATTTGGCAATTTACATTGATTACAAATTTCAAACTACAAACTAAATAATTTACAAACAAACTTAAATTACATTTCTTAGTTCTTATACCAGCTACACGCCTACACTTCATCTTGATTCTTGAACCCTTGAAGAATGAAGATAACATAACATTTTTTCAACTTGAATTAGCAGCAAAATAAAAATGGTTAAACAATAAACACTTAAAGCTTAAAAGTAATAAACAAATAGAAATGATAAAATTCCAAATAATGAGATTGCATAATTTTATAACTAGAAAGTTTTATTTGAATAGCTCAGGTAAACCCTCTAAATCTCCAACACATTTAGCTACTTTTTAGTCTCCAACATATTTGATTTTTCTAACTATTACCATCCAAGGCGGTAGTTTGCATTAAACTTAATGAATTAATAAAGTATCTGCTCTTGAATTTAGGCATTTAGCTAACGCAAATGCCACCCGATTGCAATAGTATTAACCAACACACGACGGCTATCACTTTCTGTTTATAAGGTTTTTCATCATTGCTTGAGCTTTCATAGTTATACCCTTTAGCCTTCACCTTAATTCATCAAAAAGATTAGTTCATTAGGCTTTAGAATATTAGATTATAAGCAACCAGCAACCTCATGCTAGAGAAATAGAGAATCAGAAATCAGAAAATACAATAGCAACAACAACAGGGTAACCAGCCATGAGCTAACCAACAGTGACTACACCCAACAAGGCAACAACCAACCAGGTAACAACCAACAAGGTTAATGTCTTAATGACAAGATACAAAATTCATGCAACAGTGACAGCACCCAACAAGGCAACAACCAACCACCCACCATTTCGGGAAACAACCATGAGCCAACCTAGCAGATGTTTAAAAACAGCATAGACATATACCAAAAATGTCCAAAAAAGATAATAGGTTGCATCAACCGCCAACCAGTGACCATCCAGGCCAGAACAACAACTCAACAAGCAGTTCATTGTTAGCAGAAGAAGATGCATTTCATTTAAAAAAACATAATAAAAGTTCCTCCCAACTCCGCAACACCAACTAGGCAACTCTATTAGCTGAACATTTGGCATCTTCGCTGCCAGTTTATATAATACCTAAGTTTATGATGTCCTTAGTTACACCCTCAAGTTCTGGATCATTCATAACTACAAAAAAAAACTAATATACTTTTAACATGAAGTTAGAAAGAAGTTGATGTAAATATTTAGAACATTTACCATTATCTCCATATAACCAATCTTTACTGCACACTAAGGCTTCAACAATGTCAGGTTTTAAAGCACTTCTATATTGATCCAAAATTCTACCACTATTACTGAATGCACTTTATGAAGCAACTATGGAAATGAGAATGCATAAAACATCTCTAGCCATAGCGGCCATTTCACGATACCTGTATTGGTTACCTTTCTAAAAATGTAATATGTCTAACTTAACCTTCCTATCAATTTTTTGTTCTTCAAGATACATTTCAAGTTGTGACTTCTTAGCCATAGTAATTTCCTCTTCAAATGAGTCATAATCCTAGTTATGAATGCCACCATAAATGTACAAAGTAAGTTAATGAAAAGTTACTAATGTTTATTAAATGAATGAGAAATAATATTACCTGAAGAAACTGTGATTTTATAATTGGAGGAAAAGTCTTTGAGCTATCAACTTGAGAGCTAACTGAGGATAATGAGGACTGCTCATCGACGGTTTGTCGGTCCACCTTCTCATAGTTTGAAAATAATGCAAATATCTTATCCCTAACCTTCTTTGTTTCAGTTATGTAATCACCTCCATATAATTTTTTATAACATTATTCAACAAATGTGAATTTGTACCAAAGATCCAAGATAACCGCTATTGCCAAGATATCACAGAAATCAAACCATTACTTCTCAAAATTTACTAACATCTTTGTTGCAATATTTCTGATGTACTCAATACCATAAGACCATTCATGCTTAAGTGCTGCATAAGTCGTAGATACACAAGGGAAGAACAAATTTGAAGTAGGATACTTAGTGCCTGAGAATGTACAAGTAATCTCATAAAAAGGAGCTAGAAACTTGCAAATATTCTCCAACATATCCCATTCAGTATTACTAGGACAAGTTTTGAAGTTAGAGTCAAGTAGTTCCAAATATTGGAAGGCACGTTTGTAATAAATAGCTGAATCAAGCATAATGAATATCGAATTCCACCTTGTAGGCATATCTTGTCTTAATCCTTTCTTTGAGCCAAGATAACTTTGTTTGACACATTCCAATTTTTTTTTTTCTAGCTTGTGAACCTTTCACATATTTTATACTTTCTCTAACATTAAGAATAGAGATATCAACCTCCTTCAATCCCTCTTACACGATAAGATTCACATGAGCACAACATCTTATATGGAAAAATTCACCCTCACACAACAGTGCACCATGCAAATTTAATTTGTTTCTTAAGAATTCAACAGAAACATTGTTAGCTGAAGTATTGTCGAGAGTTGTACTGAATATTCTATTATGAATTTTCCATTCAGTTAAAAAATAGTGAAGCTTCTCACACAAAGCAATACCATCATGTGGTGGTGGCATAAAACCTTTTTTTTGTTTTGCAACAATCAGTTGTTATCAATGAAATGTGCAGTCAAGCAAATGAACCCATATGTATTAATTGATGTTCATAAGTCAGAAGTCAATGAAACTCTACTGCTACATTTTAGAATCTCCTTTGAAGAAGACATTTCTCTTTATTAAACATCTTTTTGCAATCACTTCTAGCAGTGTTTCTAGATACTATTTGCAGATCACGACGGAGATAATGCGACAATGAATGAAGACCAGACCATTCAACACACTGAAAAGGAAGATCATTCATGATTATGCATGCAGTGAATAACTCACAAAACTCATGAATGTCAAACGTAGATTCAGTCATAGAGATAGTCGAAGTAGCATTTGACTGTAGAATAAGTTGCCAATGTCACGAGTCTCTTTTTTTACAATTTTGTATATGACATCTTAAATTGCTAATGCCATACTTGCTATCACACTAATATATTGCCCCACATTTTCTACATTTAAATCTCTGCTTGCCATCACTTGGAAGGGGTAACATCTCATAATAACCCCAAACTGTTGAACACATTCTTCATCTTTTCTTAGTGGAAGACAGGTCATCTCCATCTTTTTCATTAATATTACACAAATCATCATCATCATTTTCAATGTCAACTAAAATAAGAGCATTTCCTACTTGCACATTCTCAATGAATGGAGTATTTTCTACCACTGTGTTAGAATCCTCCATCTATTCAACAACAACATTATAGAAAAAACTATTCAATCACAAACTAATACATGACTCCACCCTCCAACAACGACAATATATAAAAAAATTATGACAATAACAACATTATTACATTAAATAGCATTTAAATGGTTTAGCTAAAAGCCCAAGGCTACAGCCTACAGGTAACTCCACATGACCACAACGACACAACACACGACTACAGGTCGCTCCACAGTCCACAAGAAATAACTTAAAGTCTTAAACATAGCTAAAAGCGTAAAATCAATTAAGAAATCAATTACATAACGACTACGAACATGAACAGAGCGACAAAGGGTGAAAGCGATTTCGGTTAAACTCAAATATTGTTAATCATGTAATCATACATAAATAAAATCTTTAAAATCAGTAAAGAATAAAGAAAATAAGTGATAAACCATCTCTAGGGTTTGCTAATCACGAAAGCATCACTTAGGGTTTCGGCTTGAGAACCTCAAAAAGGAAAATAAAATATTGTTAAATCTGAAAATTCATAATAAAGAGTACATATCTTGCCATTTGCCAAGCAATCATCCTATCACCACATTATATCAAAAAGATCAAAAGGAATTCCGGTTCTCCATATATGACGACATGGGGAGAGAACGAGACTTCAAGGGGAGAAGGAGACTTGAATTCAGAATTCATCACCTACGATTCTTGAGAAATCGATCCAACAACAACCGCTAAATCACGGAGAAGGCAGAGGAAAAGCGGAAAAATAGGGCAAGGGCCTCCAGCACGTAGAGCCGCAGAGGAAAGGCGAAGTGGCGAACTAGAAGTCTCGAATCGAATGACTGAATGGGATAAGTAATTTAAGGCTTGACCCACTGAGTGATCAGTTAACCTAATTCCACGGTTCCGTCTATTTGGGCGAAGCGGCGAACTCGAGCGGCCGAGCTGGCTGTAACGGGTTGAAATTGGGTCAACTTCGTGTTTACATGTTGACCTGAACACGTCCCGAAACCCAAACCGGGTCAGATTCTCTAATCCGAACACGACCCGTTTGTTACCCGGGTCGACTCGAACACAGATTTTTCCGTGTCGTATCTGGGTCGGGTTTCGAGCCGTGTCGAATATTGACAACCCTAGTTTCAGTGTGATGTACATGCATTATCAATATTTAGGTAAAGTTTTCTCCTTGCGTTAGTGCAAGGCTTGGTTTTTCGCTTGTTGAATTCTTATTTTGTTCTTATAAACATTTGTAATTGGTTCGCAAGCATGGTTGATTTTAGTCAAATCTTCTATATGTTTCTTTTTTGCCGCATTAATCTTTATTGATTTGTGATTTTTGTTTGTTTTAAAATTTTCACCTAATTTTATTGATTTGAGTGGTTGTTAAATAATCTTTTGGCATGGCTTTCTCTTATTTTAAGTTTACATTAACAAAATAAATTCTAGTTTAAATTGATGGCCTTTGAATTTGCAAATTCAAATCCAATTTTGTGATTTTCTTACATTTTATTATTTAGTTGAGAAAATGACCACAATGGTCCCTTGACTTTTAATGAAGGATCAAAATTGTCCCCAATTATATTAAAGAACCATTTTGGTCTCTTAACTCCTTAAAGATGAATCAAAATAAATCTTTGATGGGACTGTTTTAGTTCCTCTTTTAAGGAATTGAGGGACCGAAATGTTCATTTAATATAGTTGGGTTTCACTTTTGTCCTTCATAAAGAGTTAAAGGATTTTTTTTATCCTGTTTTAATGCAATTTGCATTTCTTAAAAAAAAAAAAAAAAAAACTCCATATCTTCTGAAATGTGACAAAGCACAAGATTCATGTTATGATTTATTTGGTCTAGGGGCATCTTATGTTGCTTAGAGAATTTGTTCTTTATTTTGACCATCATGCCTTTACACATTTTTAACTATAAAATGATTTCGATATTTAAAGTTTATTGAGTTTTTTTTTTTGACATATCAGGGCTTAAATAACAGCTCAGTTGTTTTCATCAAAGATTTATGATTAAATATGCTTATTCATATACGAGAATATCTCTTTGTATTCTTGATTTATCTTTAAGAGGTTTTCTAATTTATAATAGCATGTTGGTCGTGTTGTGGGAATGTTGTGTGATAGAAATATCCTCTCAAACTTAAGGGAAATTTCTATAAGATTGTAGTGAGACTTGCAATGCTTTATGGTGCAAAATGTTGGCCATTAAATGAGAAACATAATATGAAGTTAAGTGTTGCATAGATGAGGATGCTCAAGGTGGATGAGTGGCTTTACTCTTAGAGATAGGATATGAAATGAGTACATATGTGAAAAGGTTGGAGTAGCTCCAGTGGAAAATAAGATTAGAAGAGTCGCCTTAGATGGTTTGGTCACATAAAACGGCGGCCTTCTAATGACCCAATTAGGAAAGTAGATGTATTAGATTTGACTTATGTTAAGAAATGTAGAGGTAGACCTAAAAAGACTTGGTTAGAAAATATTAGAAATGAGCAAGCATTCTTTAGATTTAGATGAGCATTTGACTCTTAACATGACACAATGGAGAAAAAGGACTTATGTAGCCGACCCCACATAATGAAATAAAGGCTTGTTGTTGTTGTTGTGAAAAAAAAAGTCATTTTTTTACTATTATTTGACTTATTTTTACTTGGTCCAAAATATAATTCCTGTTTTTATTGAAGTATGATATGTGAATTGTTTATTTGTTTTGATTGTTTACTAACAATGAAACAATATGGTCACAACAAGGTTTCATTTAAGAAGATGATCATTAAATAGTATGTGTGCTACATAACTTTTATTAACACTAACTAGGTCAATAAGCAAATTTAGGTGTAATAGATAATTTTGCGGCATGATTGCAGAGTGGGAAGTGAAGTTGTGATTTGAGCGGAGAGCGAAGACATGATTGAATGTGCTATTATGAATGATTGGTTTTTTTATAAAATCAGGGCAGGAACTCCTCAAGACTCTCTGCTTAGAGTAAAGTGCCTTCAAGCTCCAGCTTTTAATGGTCAATTTTTTTTTTCCATTTCAGTCGGGTTCATTAGTTTGCCCGTCCATTGCATAAGTCTATTTTGAATTAAGTGTTTTTTTTCCGTAGTTTTGTAATGTCCACTTTATTTTTTATGTGACAGCTGAGGTTTGTTGAACTACAGAAATTAGGAACATATGAACTTCATATATATATTTTTGTTTGGTTGAGCGATACGCTAGTAGTGCTCTGACATCATCTCTTTTCATGGTTCAAATTATTTAGATTGCTCCTTATATTTTTATGCCTATTAGGGATTTTTTTAACTTCATTGACTCATTTGTCGTTATGGAAATGCACTGCAAAAAATCTCTGCTGAAAAACGTAGCTTGGCCCTCGCTTTAGGTATCACTTGTCATGACTAATTTTGTAGAGAAAATACTTTTTGATTGTACTTTTTTTTCCTTACAGTTCTATTCAAATTGAACATTATCACTGCTATGGTTTTCTTTCAAGTTCTGTCATGCTTTTTGAAATGTACTTGCTGTTTTATATGTATAATCTGTTACTAGGTCTATCATTTTTTGTGATCATACGTTTTCACAGATCATATTCTACTAAATGTTGTTAATTTCTTTTACTGTAACATGACCAGACTGTTCTTTGTACTAGTGTGTTTTCTATTGCTATTCTACTTAAGATTTGAAGTTTAGATTCTGTTAAATTTGATTAAGTTTTTCAGGTACTTTTGTAGGCCCTTGAACATTGTCACTCTCAAGGCATCATGCACCGAGATGTCAAGCCTCATAATGTCATGATTGATCACGAACAACGAAAACTTCGTCTTATTGATTGGGGTTTAGCAGAGTTCTATCATCCTGGGAAGGAGTACAATGTCAGAGTTGCTTCGAGGTTCTCTTTTTCTCTTAATTCATATCACTGATATGTACTTTTTTAATGAATGATATATTTTAATTTGAGAAATGTCTATCCTATATTATAAATTATCATCACACAGTGAGCACTAAACCCTTGCTGGCAAATCATGAATTGTACATTTAGGTCAAATTCTGAGTATACCATCAAATAATTGTCATCTTGTTGATATTAATTTAGCTTTTGGAAGGTTGTTGCAGTAAGCGAGATAAAGATGTTAAGAAGTGGGATGAAATCATTATGTTACAATTGATAATCAAATATGATCCTTGAGATCAATGTGTAAAATTAGCACCAGAGTTTCAAACTATATGTTACAAATGAGGATTTGAATGGAATAAGAGGGAAAAGCTTGAATTTTATTGTACACTACAATTCCTATTTATAGATCTAAACAAGATATTTAATAAGAAAACAAATAACTACATAATAATGAAATATAACTCTTCTAGTCTTCTTAAATCAGTTGTCCATCTATGGAAGGTGTTTAACGTGATTGAGGCGGGCTTCCCACGGATCTCTCCTTGTAGTCGTGGGATTAACATGAGGATGAGAGATTGAGGTTTAACACTCCCCCTCAAGCTGGGAGTATAGATCTGTCATTCCCAGCTTGTAGGGGTGTCAATATTTGACACGACACGAAAACCCGACTCGAATCCGATCTAGGAATTTCGGGTTTGACTTGACCTGATTTCAAAATAGGTTGGGTCCGTGTTCTAAAATTCGACCCATTTGAAAAATGGGTCGTGTTCGGGTTGACCTAACGGGTTGCCGGGTCAACCTGCAAACCCGTTTAAAATGTGCTGCCTGCACTGCCCCCGCTGCCTGCGAACCTGCCCCAACTGCCCGCGCCCTGTCCAGTATTCCACTCGGAAACCAATTTAATATGCTTTGAAAGCAAAAACAACAAATAAAAAAACAACAGTAAAACTGAAACGGTGGCTGATTTTGTATTAATACTTTAAACAAGAAATAACAAGATACAAGTGATATACAACGCAAGAGGTAGATCGACTCTCCCAAACAACCTAGACGTCGCTAGGAAGCCTCCAAGAAAAACTACAATAGAAAATCCAATAAAAACCCTTTAATTAATTCCTTTATCTTTTTCCTTACATATGGAATTATAGATTTGATGGGCCCCACAGGGGGGGCCGAAACCGCTATTGTTGCTGCTGGTCCAACTCTTGCTGGATCAATTGGCTGAGCTGGTCCCCTCCCGTGTCAAAATCTCAAAAAGGCTTTATAAAATCTAACAATTTAGCCACATATATATTTATTAAGTTATTTAATTTCAGTTTAAATTACAATCAATAAATTTTATCCATTTAAATTCTTCCTTTTTAAATTCAGTTTGTAGTTGATTCCATCACAACATTGAATCCTTTTACGAGCCATCTATAAAAGTACTAATATTCATGTCATGAATGCAAGTATTTGTTGACCATTATTAATTTCCATAACTTTGTCATATTATTAGATGCATTAAATCCTAAACAAATCATATATTGTATCTTGAAACAATAATTTTTTTTTCATATTAAAATGTCACTTTTTCAGTTTTAAAAACTTCAAAACTTTTCTACGATGCAGTAAATGATCATCCATCATCTTAGCATATATCAAAATATTTTCATAGTACACAATAATGAACTTGTCAACGAAAGATCGTAAACTATAGTTCATATTTCAAAAAAGTAATAGGTGTATCAATCACTCCAAAATCCATCATCAATTATTCATATAATCTATCATTGACTTCAAAGAAAGTTTTGGATTAATCAACCTTTAATTCTCTTTTGATGATAACCACATCTCAAATCAATTTTGAAAAAGATCATTGTATCGGTTAGCATATCTTTCATATCATTCACGCATGATTTAGAAAATCAATATTTGGTGGTAATAATTTTAATGTCTATCTTATCCACACATTCACAAATTATCATATTTGTGAGATGTTTGTTAACTACCCCAAGCTTAAGCACAGTTGGATGCTTGCTTGTGTTTGGCTCGTTTGATTTTTTTTTTTTTTTGAAATCATCTCGTGTTAAAAAATTGTTCATATACGTTTTGTTATTCTTCATATTGTTTGTTCAAAAATGGCTCGTGTTTGATTAAAAATTTTGAATATTGAAACTTTTTAGTATAAGATGCATTCACAACTCACAACTAGGGATTAGAATCCTGTTAAAATTTTTAAAAACCTTTTAAATCATTTATGGTGATCAAAATACCCCCTTAGGATTCACACCTTGCACGGTACAATATGGCTTAGGGTTACAAGCTGAACCACGCAAAGAATTAAACTAGGCAAAAGAGCTGACTTTTATTGTTTATAAATAGTACAATTCCAAACTTCCAAACTATTTGATACTAATTGAACTTGTCATTATTTAAGATGGTTTGATGCGGACATCCAACCGTCCATGCCAATCCGAGGAGGAGCTGAAGATCGACGACCGAGATCACTTTGTTTTATTTTCATTTATTAAGTGTATTTTAATTTAGTTTCGCAATTTCCCTTTTTACCCTCTTGTCTTATGTAAGCCCAATGGGCAAATGTGTCTTTTAATTTCTTTTGAAGCCTATATATAGAGGCCCCTTCTCATGTATTAGGTATGATGGAATTATAATAAAAAAAATTTGCGTTTTGCACTTGGGTTCTTTGGGAAGAACGTTAGTGAAATCCCTATGGGAGGGAGTCGGAGTTTCCACCAGCCGCAGGATGGGTCCAATGTTTAAAATTGTGTATTCGGGTATTGAGGCGTTTTTCATTCGTGAGGCGAGGCGTAAGCCTCAAGGCGTTTTGAGGCGTAAGCCTCAAAATCAAAAGATTGCGTAAACAGAAAATGATAAATTTTTTATATACTAATGAATGAATAATATAAAACATAAAAAAGCATAAGATATGAAGTGAAATCAAAATATCCCAATAACAAAACAACATGAAATATAGTTCAACTCAAAATTGTATCTTTCCCAAATCTCAGTATTTTTTTCATTAACATATAATTCCAATTTTTAAAAATAAATAGCAATGACATATCACATAAGAACTCATAAGTCATCATCATTGTCATCAATAAGGGGTTCTTCATTTGAATCATCATTATGATGAACTGCTTTCTTCCCTTCTTCCTCTCTCATAGAGTCTAATGTCGGGCATTTGCTTCAAGATTTACGTAAGTTTTAATATATATAGCGTGAAATGTAAGCCTCATGCAAGTGAGGCGACGCGGGCCTCAACCAAGTTGAGGCGCAAGCCTCATAAAAAAAATACTCGAGGCGTAAGCATCGAGACGTTTTTTACTGGAATTGTGCAAAGGCGAGCCTCATATTGTACAATTTTAAACCATGATTGTATCTTGAAACAACAATTTTTTTCATATTAAAATATCACTTTTTTAGTTTTAAAAACTTCAAAACTTTTCTACGATGCAGTAAGTGATCATCCATCATCTTAGTATATATCAAAATATTTTCATAGTACACAATAATGAACTTGTCAACGAAAGATCTCAAACTATAGTTCATATTCCAAAAAAATAATAGGTGTATCAACCACTCCAAAATCCATCATCAATTATTCATATAATCTATCATTGACTTCAAAGAAAGTTTTGCATTAATCAACCTTTAATTCTCTTTTGATGATACCCACATCTCAAATCAATTTTGAAATAGATCATTGTATCGGTTAGCATATCTTTCATATCATTCACGTATGATTTAGAAAATCAATATTTGGTGGCAATAATTTTAATGTCCATCTTATACACACATTCACAAATTATCATCTTTGTGAGATGTTTGTTAACTACCCCAAGCTTAAGCAAAGTTGGATGCTTGCTTGTGTTTGGCTCGTTTGATTTTTTTTTTTTTTTGAAATCATCTCGTGTTTCAGCCAAATTTTTTGTTTTCCCCTGAAGTGAGTTGCTGTCCAGGATTGGAAGCTTGAGGACCTGCTGTCCAGAGCTTTCCACACGTCCAAATGTGCTGCTCCTGTTGTTTGATTGCTGTCCAGTGTCCGAACTGCTGCCTTCCTGAAATTTTGCTTGCTGTCCACTTATTCCAGCATGAATATCTTGCTGTCCAGCACTTTGGAAGATCAGAAATTGCTGTCCCAGATTTTCTATGTGCTGTCCAAAGGTTCGAGAATGAAATGAGTTGTTATCCAGACGCCAAGGAGCCACCACTCGATGTTTACTTCCTCTCAAGCCCCAAATCCACCACAGGAACCTTGGTATCTTCTTTCTTTGGGTGGCTGCCATCAATTCCGTTCTACATCATGGTTGCAACTTCAATAATAAAGTCTCTGTATATTAATAATATAAAAAATAAAATCAATAGTATATTATGCATACTATTTATTTATTTGCTTATCAATTTTAAGCCTAAAATGAGCATAACACGATCGAACAAAAGTTTCTTCTTGTTCGACTCGTTTACAAATTGAGCTTGAGTGATCTATTCGTTTTTGAATCACTTAATTAATGAACGAATTGAAAATGAGTTTTATAGCTAGCCGAACACGAACTCTTTGTGAACAACAAGCTTTTTGGATTGCCCTAAAGATGCTTGTAAAACATGAATAATAATAATAATTAAAAAAAAAAAAAAAAACATGAGCATGCTTTCCCTACCTTCTTAGGTAATATATTAATTTTTCTCGTAAATTCAACATGTTTAATTGGATTCATGTTGGAATTAGGCAAGCTTGACAATGATGAACCAAAAACTAAATCAATGCTACGTTGTATGCACAGAAGTGGTGGTAATTCATCATGGCATACATCTTTTTGGATTGGAAGACACTTGATTGGTATCCTGAAGTATACTCACATTTGTAATTTGTTAGCACATCTTTTAGTTTAATAGTCACTAAAAAAAAAGAAAAAAAAACTCACTAAATCATAAATCAATCATTCTCTATTGTTTTTTTTCAAAAGCATGTTGATTTAAATATTCAACAACTATTTTAGTTTATTGGTATCACTATATTCTTTTGTAGATGACAGTTACTCTTAAGCTTTCTAGATTTAAAATTAACATTCTCCTATTACAGCTAAACTCATAAGTATTAGATCTCCCATAGTAAATCACATCCAAATAATACGACCATGATTTACCCGGAATGATATGCTCAACATTCTAAGCTTAAACATAACACCAAATTTTATTAGTATTGATTGCAAGCTATGATGCACCGACACTTCTCCTCAAAGAGGCGTGCAGTGTTTGACACCGTATCCGACACGACACGCATTCAACACTCCTCAGACACGTGTCGGACACACCGAAAATGTGTCCAATTAAAAAAATATTAAATACAAATTGGACACACATGTCCGACACACATATCTTATATATTTTATAATTTTTTTAAAAATATTTCTTGTATTTAAAATTTTTACTTATTTAAAATATAAAAAAACTAAATTTCTTATTTTCTATCCACAATACCAAATAAATTTCCCGCACTTAATACCCATTCATCGAATATTCTCATTTTCATTTCTCTTTGGCGTATTACAACTTTGATTTCACAATAATGTCTGATCTCATCTCAACATCGACGATTGTCGTCGTTACAACATCAATGCCCAACTCTCGACAGCATTGTCATCTCCTCTCTCGATGACAGATAAATGACACCGACGCCTAACTCTCGACATTCTAATATTAATAATTTTAAACATAAATTCTAATTAAATGACTTATTATTTCTAAATTATTTTTAAATTATACTTATTCAATTTTTATACACTATTTTTAAAATATAAAAATTATAATGCCGTGTCCAACCCGTGTCCGTGTCATATATTTTCAATATTTGACGTGTCCCGTGTCCGTGTCTGTGCATCATTGATTGCAAGCTGATTTGGAAGTAAACATCTTTTTGTCATAAAAATAACAATCTTATTTATTTATGTTATCTTATATGGCTATGGATGTGTTTTATTTTTTAAGTTCATGCGATCAGTATCAAATTTAGCTACAACATTCATACAACTCTATCTAAATAAGTTGGAACATTTTTTCATTACTTGAATAGGTTTAATAAAAGAATTTTTTTTTAAACATAATACTTAACTTTAGGTGTAGTTATGATGCATCTCATAATATTCAGAAAATTTTCAACCAAAATGACCATAGAATCACTAGTCTCTTTATCAAATTCATGTACATAATCATTCTTATTTATTTCAATATAATTTTTCTTTGTGTTATTATTTAATTTTCTATTAGGGTATTTATTAGCATAATGATTAGTTTGATGGAAAATTTGATTTAACAAATTGAAGACCTAGATGCAATAGCAACCAATTTTCTTTTGTCATTATTAACAATAGTTTGACCTTTATTTCAGTAGGCTTAACGAATTAATTTTTGGCTATTTTGGTGTAAAGATTCATAATCTATAGTTAACTCATTTTTAGACACTTGACATTTTATCATTTGCTAAAAGTCTAATGCAATTTTAAAAACATGATGGGATATTATGTGGTTTCTCCTCTCTTGATACAGGTTTAATCAAAATAAATTTAGAGAACGTGGTTTTAAGATCCTTAATGGTTTTAGATGACAACAATGATTTTTCAAATTTATTCATGTACTCAGTTTTAATTTGTCTCTTATTTTAAGTAATTAAACCTATCAGACAACCAATCATTATATGTTGAAGGCAAGTATTTCTTCTTTTTTGGAATTTTCATTCCAATCCAAGTAGTTGTAGTTTTGGTATAAAGCTTAACAATCTATATTTAACTTATTTTTAGGCACATGACATTTATCATTTGCTAAAAGTCTCATGCAATTTTAAAAACATGATGGGATATTATGTGGTCTTCTCCTCTCTTGATATCAGGTTTAATCAGAATAAATTTAGAGAACGTGGTTTTAAGATCCTTAATGGTTTTAGATGACAACAATGATTTTTCAAATTTATTCATGTACTCAGTTTTAATTTTTCTCTTATTTTAAGGAATTAAACCTATCAGACAACCACTCATTATATGTTGAAGGCAAGCATTTCTTCTTTTTTGGAATTTTCATTCCAATCCAAGTAGTTGTAGTTTTCCTTCCCTTTATTTTTCTATATTTCTTCATACTCATCTTACATATTTAGATTGCCCAATTAGTTTTAATTTCACAAATATCAGTTCTTGCTCAGTCGATGTTCTTGATTCGAAGAAATTATTCATGTTCATTATCCGATTAGCAAAAATTTCAGGATTTATTTTTCCATCATAAGTAGATGATTTAATTTCAACCTTTTTATTTATGAAATGATGTTTGTAAAAAAAAATTTATTTCTTTGATTTCCATAAATTTCATTATCATACATTTGTAATATCATTATTCCATTCACATGGATTTCCTTATCTCCTAACCTTGTTAACATTCAACTATTCAAGTGAATGATTAAATTCTTGTTCAAGTTCATGTTCATGAAATTGATTGTTTTCTAAATTTTTTTATCAAGTAACCCGGATGTGGAGTCCAATTTTTAGTTTACAATTTGATAAAACCTTAATCTATGCTACTAGTTTGATACATCATGTCATAAAATATGGGATGTTCGTATTTTAAGTAAACGATACAATTTTAGAAATCACACTTGGATTTGGTATTTAGAGTCAAATCACCAATTAAAACAAGAATTTATCTTCTTTTTATATAAAACAAAACATATGTGAAATTTGTTACAAAGAATATTTGAATTATTTTTCAATTCAAAGAAATTTAGCAGAAAATTAAAACCATTAAAAAAAACTGATACGATTGGACTAGTCCCAGCATGCTCGCAGGCTACTGATTCCTCCCCTCTTGGGGTGGGGTCCATTATCTAGGGTTAATTGATTAAGGGTTGTTTAGTCATTTGGTGTTAATTTTATGTTTGCTTTAAGTAGGAGTTTGTATTAGGGTTGAGGCATCTTTTTGGTGGCTAATTTTTTGAGTGCTTTGGTGTTCTTTAGCTTTAGCGGCATGTAGAGAATTTTGGAAGGATTGATCCTCCTCGAATAGAGATTGAACCCCTCCTGGACCGGTCCAATCATTTCAAAAACACAACTCGATCAAGATTCACATTGCAAGAAGAAAATTAATTGTGAATATTTCGATTAAAATCAATTACATTTGCAGAATAAAATCTACTTATGTGAAAAAAGGAGGTAACAAAATAAGAGATCACCAAGCACATAAATTCACCTGATTGAGTAGATTTTTTCAACCCAAAATTGGTATCGCATTTTTAATGCACTTTACTGATTAAAATCCAGTGCCAAGCACTAAGTTTGAAAACAAAAGTTGAAAATTGTGTTTGGTAAAAATAATTTCTACATGATCTAGAAATTCACATTTTTAATCAACATATGAGATTATGGCTATGTGAATAGACAAAGCTTTAGAAACCCACTCAATTAGAAGAAGAATTACACATAAAATGGAAGATCCGTAAATAAAGCTTAACTAGAGAGAAAATCCTGTGGTCACCCTTTGGTGAATACTCTAGTCAAGCGATTGATCCTTCAGTGGAAGACATGCATGCGAACAGAAAACAGGGTTAAATTATTAGAAATGAACCAAATACCAATCCACACATAGCTCCAACTTTGAACCATGCCATAACCTTGACATTGGATCATCTAAACCAAACTAAGGACACAACCCATCCTTATAGGAATTATCATCATAGACATGAAAGTAAAATGTAATTTAAATTCAAAAGTAACGTACTTGAAACAACTAAAACGGGCTAATTAAAATTTTGTGAAGATCAACAACTTGCTCTAGTAAGGTACGCAAATTGCATATTTGAAGAATATGAACTTTAAGATTTTTATCTGTAGAGGAAGACCATCATATCTTTTTCTATACTTTTGTTGATGAACAACCATATTGTTTTATCCATAAATTTACCTCATAAATCTTCAATGTTATTAATGTATTACAATAATCAACATTACTAAAATGTCACTCACATTCAACATAAGTTAACCAACCTTAGATCTGAGTATGGCCATGGTGGTGGAGGCTCATCTGAGTTGACTGATGAAATTCTATAAAAATTTGGAGTAATTTAGAGTTGTTTATAAATTTGACCTGACCTGCCTCATCCTAGGCCCAACCCATATGTGTTAATGGGTTTTCCATGATCTTTAGGGATTCTACTTGACAAAATCCAAATAAACTTGTGAAAAATATTATTTTGTAATTAAGATGAATTTAAAGATTGTTCTCAAGTAATTAAAAATATATCTTTTAGTTTAATGCAAACTAGCATTGGTGTACTTTATAAGAACTAATAAATTATATGGTATAATTTTAATGGGAAAAAGGATCAAAATGATCTATTGATTCTTTATGAAAGATCAAAATAATTCTCAATTATATTAAAGGACTATTTTGGTCCCTCAATTCTTTAAAAATGAATCAAAATAGTCTAATGGTGGGATTATTTTTGTTGCTCTTTAAGGTGTTGAGGACTATTTGGATTAGTCATAAAGAGTTAATAGACCATTTTAATCATTTTCTAAATTCTAATGTTAATTATGTGGGTGTATATTATTAAATTGATATGTTTGAAGTGGCACTCCAATAAAATTTTCTTTGTTAATTTGTTCATTTGTGTAAGTCAACCCCAAATAGTTTGGATAAAGCATAAAATATGTTTCTATACGTGTTTGCATGTGTTTTCTTGGCGCCTGTTTAAAGTTGTTATATCCTTTTTTATATTTGAACATTCCTAGAATTGTTTATCTATATCTTGTATGACTTGTGTCCTATATGTGATCTTATTATGCTTGCAGAAAAAGTTATGGTCCCAATAAAAATTGAAATTTGGGTTTTATTTCTGAATCGTTTGTCTTGTGTTGCATATATTGTCAGCTTGCTTTTAAATTTCAAACAAGTTGAAAATCCTCGGTGCTACTCGAAGTCTCATGTTTGTCATTTTATGTACCTCTAATCTATTATGGCCCTGCATAGGTATAACATGAAACTGTCACTTTGATTTTGTTGTAACACTTACATAAGTTTAGATAACTTTGCTTAGGTTGCTCTGACATAACATTGAGGCTTCCAATGGATATTGATTATCTTATCCTGAAGCTTAGGCTCTCAATGTTCTATTTAGTTGTAAATCTGTCCTTTTGAGGTCATTGACGAAGCAACATGCTGTTTTTGTCTCGATGCCCAGGTATTTCAAGGGGCCAGAACTGCTTGTGGATTTGCAAGACTATGATTATTCATTGGATATGTGGAGCCTTGGATGTATGTTTGCTGGGATGGTAAGTTGTTTACATGGCAATAATAATGGTGCCATTCTATTTCTGTCTTAACAACCGCGGTTTTTTTTCTTTCCATACAGATATTTCGCAAGGAACCATTCTTTTATGGGCATGATAACTATGATCAGCTGGTAAAAATTGCAAAGGTATGCTGTGATGTTTAAACTCGTTGTTTTCAATAATTATTATTTTTGTCAGAAGCTTTTGTCAATGTGTCATCTTTTGGTACCGAAGTCTTTTTAATTGCAATATCTTTTAGTGTAAGCACTTCCCACGACTTAGCTATCTAAACCATAACTCAGCAGTCTGAGAAGTTTGGATGTCACCCAATGTCATTGCTAAGTAAAATAGAGTTCAAGAAGTCTAGCTCTTTGAAGTCTTGCCATTAAGTTGGTAACCTGAGATCTAAACTTTATTTCTTGGATTTTTATACTCTAGTTTCATAAATCATACTTATGCTAGGATGATCTTATGGATGATAAAGAAGAAAGCTTTGTTGTTTTGGGGCAATAATAGAATATATTTATCTAAAAGAAATTAATATTCATAATGATATATGGTTCAATTGATTTTTTGTGGTTAATTTCTCTAATCTCCCTGATAGATAATCATATTACACTTACTTCCCTTACGTTTTCTGAAATTACACCTGTCTCTCTTGTTCTTAGAAATTAATTAGATGTTAATCCCATTATGATGTTTTAAAGTTTACTTGCCTCCCATGTTGTTAGACATTGCATTACATAAACTTCTAAAATATAGCTCCATAAATAGGAGAAAAATGTAATTTTCAGAAAACATAGGGATGGTATGTGTAATTTTGACTACCTATAGCGGCAGCAAATGTACCTAACGCTATTTTTAAATATCAAAATTCATAGTTGAGTTAAGAATTTGTAGAAATGTAATCATCAAGCAGGACCATTGAACTATCTATTATACTTGAGTGTGCTAAATTTAATTGCCTTGAACATATTATACAAAAATGATGGCTTATAAATCAGCATAATTTTTAGAGTTAAGTTGGGTGGTTAAAATAAAAGTGTTTCGTGAGTATTAGGTATGCCAATGAACTAGGTGGCTTAGAAACTTATAAGACTCTTTAAAGTCTTCTTGTACTAAAATAAATAGCATTATCTTAGAAGTGTTCACCCATATGACTTATGCATTTTGAAATACACTTGACATCTTATAATCCAAGTCTCAAATTTGATAACACTATCCTCAACAATTATTGTAACTTTTTTTATGAATTTGTAACACTATGTATGCAAGAGTTATTACTTGTGTTCAAACACAAGGTGGTTTGACCTAACATTTTCCTATTTCGTTGGATTACATCAAGGATCAGCCTTAAGCCTATATCTTTTAGCTTTAGTCATGGATGTTCTCCCTAGACATTTGCATGAGTTTGTAACCTGATGTATGCTTTTTGTTGATGATATTCTTCTTATTGATAAGACTGGAGAGGGAGTTGAAGGTAAACTTGAATTATGGAGTTCAACCTTAGAGTCTAAAGGTTTTCGTTTGAGTAGATCTAAAACTGAATATATGAAGTGTAATTTTAGTAATAATAGATCTAGTGGGGGATTGTGATTTTGGGCGATCAAGTCATTAATAAGAGTACACATTTTATATATCTTGGGTCTTTTGTTCAGAGTGATGGTGAAATAGATGTGGATGTTATTAGTAGAATTCAAGTTGGATCGTTGAAGTGGAGGAATGCATTGGGCTTATTGTGTGATAGGAAAGTCCCCTTCAAACTTAACTGAAAATTCTATCATATGGTGATGAGACCTGCAATGCTTTTTGGTGCAGAATGTTGACCATTAAACAAGAAGCATCATATTAAGATAAGTTTTGCAGAGATGAGGTTGCTCATGTAGATGAGTGGCTTTACTCTTAGTTATAGGATACGAAATGAGCTTATACGTGAAAAGGTTGGAGTAGCTCTAGTAGAAGATAAGATTGGAGGGAGTTGCCTAAGATGGTTTGGTCACATAAAACGGCGGCCTTCCAATGACCTGGTTAAGAAAGTAGATGTATTAGATTTGGCTTATGTTAAGAAAGGTAGAGGTAGACCTAAAAAGATGGGTATATAATATTAGAAATGACATTTCTTTATTAGATTTAAATGAAAATTTGACTCTTGATAGGACACAATGGATAAAATGGATTCATGTAGCGGACCACACGTTGTGGGATAAAGTCTTGGTGTTGTTGTTGTTGTGGTTGAGCCATTGTTTATAATTCGGAAGTTATTTGTACTTGTTTGATTGCAGATTTTTTTCATCTGTAAAAAGCCAAAATGTTTGAAGTGTCTAGAAATAAAAATAAATTTTGAGATTGGATAAACATTGTATCAATGCATACTTTTTGTCAATCATATATCAATAAATTAACTTGATGAAAACACCTCAAGAGCATCTAAATGAGACTCAGTTTCCCTTCTAACTATTGTCTAATTTCAATCTACCATGCCTCACCTAACCAAGAAACACCTAGAGATGATGGACCCAAAAATAATCGTAAAATTTCCCTTAGCTCACAGTTCGATCGCTAAATATAGAACTTTAATTTTCATATAGAAATTCAGATTTATTGTTTCAAATTAAAATTATCGTGTAAAATTTTTTAAAGGTGATTATCTAATCGTAAAAAAAGATGTTTTCATTGCTCATTCACTTAAACAAATATAGCACATCTTCACATGAAAGGTCTATTTTGTTAAGTAAAAAAAAATCATCATAAATTCATTAGAAATTGAAGGATGGAGAGGTAAATGAAAATGGCCTGGCCTGAGGAAAGAGTTGCCTTATTAATTTCTCCTGTGTCTTTTTGCAGTCAGCCTTTACCTCCATTTGGCGTGGCGATCTCTTGCCTATCATCCTTATGCATGTAGAGTCCGACTACTCCGTAGCCTCTACCTCCATTTGCAAGATTTATTTAGATGATCACAAACCTATCCTCTAACAGAGTTCATCTCCTCGTGCATATTTCACCTATTTTTTTTGCCCGGTGAAGGGTTTCAGGGAATGAAGGTTTTAATGCTTGCATAACTGCAGTAAAGTATCAGAGACCTTACGGCCATTTCCACTCCTTTATTGAGTGTTATGAAAGTGAAAATCCAAAATATGATCTATTGCTGATTCCTCCATCCACAACAGAGACTTTTTGTTTTTGGATGCGATAGCCACATGAACCAAATGAATATAAACGGCTTGTTCTTGGTTTCCTAGAATGCAGCATACACCAAAATCTAAATCTAAATGAAACCCAAGTGACTAGCAATGAAGCTTCGATTGAAAGTGTTACATTAGAGAGATACAATGGAGAGAAAAAAATACACCTAAGAAATGTCAAATAAATTAGCACCTCATGTGACAATCGATGAAAATGAATTGAGGATTTATACAACCAACCCCAAATAGTTGGACTAACATTTGTGATGATGAGAATAAGGATCTTTCTGTTGATGGCTGTTTGAAAGAGTTGGTGCAGTTGCGCTATGTACTGGATGCTTCGTTTTGCTTTAAAAAGTGTTTTTTTTTTTTTAAAAAAAAATTTGATCTTATTTGCCAGCCACTGTTAAAATAACATGATTAACTTTACCGTCTACTTTAGGTGCTTGGAACTGAAGAATTGAGTTCTTATCTTAACAAATATCGTCTGGAGCTTGACCCACAGCTTTCAGCACTTGTTGGAAGGTTTTGATATTTCCTTCAATAATTTCCATCACTTTCTTGCATCCAACATTATATTTTTCCACTTTCTGTAACAGACATAGCAGAAAGCCATGGGCAAGGTTTATTAATGATGATAACCAGAATGTTGCCGTCCCTGAGGTGATCCTTTTTTAAACGTTAGTACTACATGTAGATTTGTGAATAATTAAAACTAATCTTCCTCGGTTTTATTCCGAGCACATTTGGTAGGCTGTTGACTTCTTGGACAAATTGCTCCGCTATGATCACCAGGAGAGACTAACTGCTAAAGAAGCAATGGTACTTCAAAATAACAGTGTTTGTTTATTCTTATTTTTGTCTCTTTATCCATACAATTGCTCGTGTATTTTCCAGGCTCATCCTTATTTCAATCCAATGAAGAGTGCTGAAAGCAGCAGGAATAGAGCTTAGTTGCTCAAATTCATTTATTGTTGACTGCGTGCATTGTTGCGAGGACTATATCTTCCCATCCCTGCATCATTCGTGGTTTAGTCTCCCTATCCGCTTTCTCATCTAAATATAATATATCTATATGGTGGGTCAGGTTCATCATTTTCTTTCCTCATTGAATTAGATGGATATCTGGGATGGGCTATGTTTGTGTTAGTCTTGAGGTCTATTACATAAGGAACAATATCTTAAACCTTTTATCTTTTCTTTTCCTGCAAGTTTCGAAAAGGCTTGTTTAGTTTGATTTGAAGCTATACTTTATGAAGGTTAAAAATGCTTTAAACAGATTTTATAGGAGGAGAAGTAGCACTCCTCAGTCTTCTAATTTACGATTTTATTTTCGGTCGTATGAGTTGTTTTTTTTAAGTGGATTCTTATTGAGTAAAAGCTAAATTTTCTTGGTGAAAGTGCTTTTGGGGATAATTTGAAAGAATTATTTTAGAAGATGATGTTTTTTTTTTCCATTGCAGTAAGTTTTAAATGAGATTTTGAGCATATACGCGAAAAGGTTGGAGTAGCTCCAGTGGAGGATAAGATTAAGAGAGAGTCGCCTTAGATGGTTTGGTCACATTAAACGGATGTCTTCCGATTAGGAAAATTGAGGTATTAGATTTGACTTATGTTAAGATAGGTAGAGGTAGACCTAAAAAGATTTGGTTAGAAAATAGTATAAATGGTCTTTCTTGATTAGATTTAAATGAGATTTTGACTTTTAACAAAACACAATAGCGAAAAAGGATGTAGCCGACCCCACGTAGTGGGACTAAGTCTTGTTGTTGTTGTTGTAGTAAATTTTATTTTTATGGTAGTAGAGATTGTATTCAAAAGCTTACAAAACCATGCATGATTGATGCTTTTTAATCTTTGGCGGTCTAAATAATTTGAAGTGATGAGGAAAATGATGCTGATGTTTCCATGTGCATCCTTTCTTAATCATTTTGCCATTTTTTTCTAAAGTTCATTGGCTTAAAGGATTACTGAATTCGTTTATTAATGATTAGCCGTGGAAACGTGATTCATAAAATTCTAATGAAACCATTCATGGTTATCTTCACCAATTATCTGTTTACGAATACTTCATCTTCCCCATTTTCTGCATGTTGCTGTACCTAATATGGGATTAAAGTATGTGCAACTGGGTTATTAGCTTATTATTGTGAGGTAATTAGGTGGATATAATAAGCAGATGCGATTAAGATTTCTTCTGTTTCTAGAAAAAAAAAGTCTTTTTGTGCTGCAGTTAGGTAGGTGCTTTGGCAGAACCATTGTGACGCTGCCTAAACGAATTGTTTTTTCTTCCAGACCCTTTTTCTGACTTGTAAGGTATGCCCCATACAAATTGGTCTTCTTTTGTCTTTAACGGCATTGATTATAATGCTAACTTATAATGATAAACTATTGTTATGTTTAGTGATTTTTTCTTTTCCTTAATGTTCTGCTTTAAAGATTTTAGAGTTTATAAACTAAAATAACTAATGATCCTACGTTCCCATTTCTTGGCATCTTTTGTTTTCATCTATTTAGCTATAGGGATAATTGATATCTAGTTAACTTGATCTAAAGATGATATCAATATTTGATTGCTTAGGATGATGCCAATAGAGGCGTAAATGAGTCAAGCTAAGCTCTTAGCCTGAGAAAGTTTGGAAAAAATTATTATATGCTGATTTCGGACGCTATTCGGAGACCAATTAGAATGCACTATGTAATTTTTGTCTAGGTATCAGGACTGGGTACCGTTGTGTATCGGGTGACGTTACGCGTTTTGGTTGGCCTCCGAACTGTCCGGTATTGGCACATAATAATTTTTCATAGTTTGAACAAGCTTAGGAGCTAAGAAATTTCACTTGATATGATGAAATAAGGAAAAAAGCAAGTATTAACCAACAGAAAATATTCTAATATATCTAATTAGTGTATTCAATAATACGAAATGAAAGGTTCATCTTGGTCGATAGACATAATAATTAGATTAAATTCAGTTTCCATTGAGCCGCCATCAGCACCATTGAGCTGTTCTCTCTTCTTCCATCCCTTCGCTGTTTCACAGCGACATAATGCTTCATCCATCACCTCAGCACTGCATCCTGTCCGGTCCAGTACCTAATAAATTACTTATGAACTCAAAAAGTATCACTTTAATAAAGCTATACTCCAAGCAAAGCTTTATTTAAGATATTTTTTTTTATTCAATTCTCATTAGTCAGATCAGTATTGTATGAATATAATGTTTTAAATTTTATATAAATCTAATAAATAGTAATTACTGAAAAGAGCTGTTAGTCTGGAGTCACAAATTATAGTGAATAAAATTTTTTGAGAAGTGTATATTTGCAATTAAATTTTCAGACTCTTTTCATAAAGAAATATTGCACTCCCTAAATTGAATCACAAAAACTTTAAAATTTTTTGAGTTTTTTGCGAATTGTTACGTTGAATGTGCGATGCTTATAAGGTAACTATGTACGTAAATTTATATGAATATTTCATTTCAAGAAAAAAATTAAATTATTATTATTATTTTAAATATCCTTCACATACCAGTCATTTTAAATTTTGTAAAATAGTCCGTCAATTCAAAAGAGTTTTTATTGAATATCTCATTAAATTATTTTTTTTATACAACCTTAAGTGCGATTATTTATCTATGGATTTCTTGAAATTACTTGTTTGTAATGATTATAGTATTAACATAACCTAGAAATTTGCTCCAACTTTGCTTGGTTTTTACTTAGACAACTCTAATTCAATTCATCTCATTTAATAAGCTCAACTTGACCTAGCATTGCATATTGAAGGTAAAAATTTTTCTTTCATTTAGAATTTAGGTACCCGTTTATGTCTTGAATGTTTGAATTTAACTTTGCATGATAGTTTGGGTGAGAATTAAAAGGAAAACTATGTGCTATGTTTTGATGTTTTAAGTCAAATCTTAAAACATATCCATATACTATTAGTGTATGCATTATGTGACATATTTATGTCAAAGTGTTAAGCTTACACTGATCTAAAGAACTATTTTGTGCTCTAACTTTGACATCATAGCAAGCTTGCTAAACAAAAATAACTCAATACTAGAAATAAGGTAAAAAGAGACACATAAATAGATATTTTCTTCTCCTTTTGCTTAAATATTAGGGTTCTATATAAGAAAGTGAGAATTTTAACTCATATAGAAAGAAGATAAAGGTTGGCATATAGCAAAAACAGGTTCCTCTCCTCTACATTACTGTATGTAGTATGATTTCATGTATATCAACAGTTATTATTATTATTCATTTTAATTTGAGAACACTATGCTTTGTTTTGTTTGCTGTGTTCACTGAATCCATCACACTCATACAAAATGTCAAAACCAAAAACAGAAAAAAAGAGAAAACAAGAAGGTTTTAATGATGGCATGGAAGATTGCATTATGCTTAAAAGATCTGTGAAGATTGATATTTCCCTTTCGGGAATGATAGACATAATTCAGTGCTTGATGCATGGGTGCTTATAGGGATTAAAAAAATAATGGAATGTCTTTAGGAATATTTTCCTTTCTTTTCAAGGTATATTTCCTTTCTTAGATGCATGAACTTTGCTTGTTGAAACAAGTTAATTAAAATAAAATAAAATAAAAAAGAGTGGGGGACTGTCAGTGGTCTGAAGAAAATTTGGTCCTGAAATTATGAGAAATTTTTTTTTTTTTGCTGGTTATAAGTGGGAAAAAAAAGTAAAAAGAAATATTTAAGAGTCATCCTTAGGAAAGTTTTTCACAGTAGGAGATGTTTCTTCAGGAGTTTCAACCAATATGTAAGCATTTTGAAAGATAAGTTTGTAAATGTTGGGAGGGAGTAAATCACACATCGAAACAAATAAGAAAAAAAGAGCAAAATGAACATCAGGATTTAGCTTGAAAAAATAAGAAATATGCAAAAAACACAAAGTCACAGAGCAAAATGAACACCAGTATTTAGCTTGAAAAAATAAGAAATATGCAAAAAACACAAAGTCACAGAGCAAAATGAACACCAGGATTTAGCTTGAAAAAATAAGAAATATGCAAAAAACACAAAGTCACAACATACCTAAAAATTCATTATGAAAATATAAGAAATTATACGAATCTCTCTCTCTAAGTATATTCACTTCACTATTAATTTTTTTTTTGTTTTCAATAGAATAGACAAAGATGTGCACTTAAATTACACCAATAGGCACAACCCTTCAAGTTAAACATGAAAAACAAGAAAAAAAAAATTATAGATCTCGACTCGTAGCACTACGGTGCTAAGATCTTGAGTGCTGAAGCACTTTTCTCAAACTTGACTTACAGTACTTCGACGCTAGCTTTGGATCGTTGTTAAGCTCCGATCTCTATCTGTCAAGAATACAACAACACAGATCTGCATTCCATGCCGCTATAGTGCACAAGTGTACAACACTGCAAATCCCTAATGTACAGTGTCACGGCACTGTATGGCTGTACAAAAAAATTTTCATCAAGGCTAAGGCCTTTGAACCCAAGCAAGGGAATGTCCCTTGACGAGCTCAACAGATTGAATTGAGGTCAGAGTCAGCAATACAAATCAATTGATCGACACAATCAAATTCCACACAAAACTGACATCTAACAAAATCCATATACAATCATATTTATTATTGCATAATAAAAACAAAAAATATATATATTGCAAGATGTCTTTAAGTGTCTTTATTGATGCATGAATTTTGTATGAAAATATTAGTAATAAAAAGAAAAAAAAAAGGCACAATTAAAATCATCCCTTTATTATATTGTTTGATAACCACTACTAATTGTAGATTTTAGCAGTGGTTTAAGTTAAATGAATATTTAATTCTACATACTGCCATAACATGACATGAACAATAGAGAGATGTGTGCTGATCACATAACTAGAGAACAGATACTTCCTTGAGGCCCTTCACCGAGTTCCTGGTCACCATATGATGAACAAAACTTATGAAAAATTCTCAAGAATTTTATATCATATTGTTTATCAAAATAATTTAGTTAAAAGAAACATACATTTTCCTCAACAAACTGACCCAAATATCACAGAAACCTTGCTTCGATATATCGATAATTTTTTTGAATTAAAAAATTACACCCATCTAATTTTTTAAAGGTCTGTTTGAAACAGTCTTAGCTTTTCACGAAGCTGTTATGAAAAAATAACGCTTTTTAGAACCATTGTAAAAGTACTATTCTAACTAAGACAGAAATTTATTGAAAACTGTAAAAAAATTATAGTCAAATAAAAATTATAGTTACAATACAAAACTAATAATAAGAAAATTATCATAAACAGATTCTTAGACTTCATCTAAGATATTTTTTTATTTCTTTTTAAAAGAAATTTTATAGCAAAGAAATTTTTGAATTAAAAATCTAGTATTAAAAAATATTTTAGAAAAAAATAAAAAAAGAGTCCCAAAATGCAGTCTTCATTTTTAATAGGGGGGATTTACATACAAACTATTTTATTTCATATTATTTATATATCTAATACCTAAAACTTTAATATTATATACCTACCTCCAATAAAATCAATATGAATGTATGGAATAAAATATTAAAATTTATATTAAAATTTTATATGAGTGATAAAAATATAATATTAAAATATTAAGTATTAGATATATAAATAATATAAAATAAAGCGTTATATACTTATATATACGTAAATCCCCCCGTTAATAAATCATGATTTAGCAGAAGTCGGCAGGACATGGGCCAGCGGCGAGCCTTTGAATGTAGAAATGAAAGGCACCGAACATATAACAATAGGAAATTTAAATAATAATAATAATAAATACATAAAAAAATAAAAAGAAATAGAGGACAAAAAGCCTTACCTTCTTTTGGCTGTGGCGTTTTCTTGTGGCTTCAAGTACGTGTGAATCTTTGCCAACTTATTTATTTATTAAATCTTCGCCATCAATGTGTCACTAATGTGGGCCCACAGATTTGAATCAGGACTAAAGGGTCAACATGAGTCATTAGTAACCTGCATGCTTTCATTGGAATTTTAGCACAAAAATGAATTAGAGAACTTATTTTATGCTGATATCACATCGTTCAGAGATGGATTAGAACGTGTGTCTCATTATCCAGTATAGCGATACATAACTGTAGTACACAGCAAGCGGATGACATGTTCTGATTTGTTTATGAACGGTGTCTGTATCCGCACAGAATAATCTCACTAAAAATAGACATATTTTATTCGTCTTTTACTAATGGTAAAGTTTTTTTTTTTATTTGAGGTTCTTTAATTTTGTTCATATCTATTATTTAATTATTTATATAAATCTAGGGTTGGATTAATCTGATTATATTGAATGTAAGTAGGTAATTGTCGACCTTCAAAATTTAATTTTACTTATAATGACCGGTAATTTTGAGAATTTATTCTCCTAAAAATAATTATTCTCTTAAAAATAATGTGTTGTCCATTTTCTTTTTCAATCTCGTTCACTATAAAAATGGACAAAGATAAAAAAAAAAAATGGATCATATTTTCTTTTTGATTGATTAACTCCGTTGCTCTTAACTTTATATGTTCTGATTATAACAAGTGAACTTATTTTTAATTATGAATATTATCAAACAAATGGTTTTAATTAAAATAGAAGGTGATTTTCTTTTAAATTCATTAAAAATATATTCTGAAAAATATTACAGGACTGTTAAGGTAGAATAAAAAATTGATGATTTTTAATACAATAAAAATTTTCAAATTTAATTTAAGATACCAAATCACGATAATCATGTTAAAAGAGACTTTTTTTTTTAATTCTGTGGGTTGTTTTTTTTTTTTAATTTACAATTTTGTTTCGTCTATTTATGTTAGTTCAAAAAATCAAAATTTAATCTTAATTTAATTATTTTAGTTTTTTTTTATTTCATCACCCCTCTTAAAATCTTGGCTCTGGAACACGTACGGAAAAAACCGAATCAACTATAATTTATAGTCTTGCTATATAATTAAGCAATCTAAATCATGTTTTAAAAGGATAAATTTGCTTCCCACATCAAATTTTTAAAATGTTTCCTATAGATACTTTGTTAATTACTTATTTGAAACTCTAACCATAAAAATTGTGAAATGTGAACACAATTTAGTATCAGAAATAGGAAAAATTATTCTGTGCGGACATCGAACACCGTCCAGAGACTAACCAGAATGCGACACGTCATCCATTCGCTCAGTATCGTGGCTCGGTCCTGTTCGATACCGCTGCGTGGCTACACCAGATTTGCCTCTAAACACAGAACTAGGGGTGTCAATTTCGGGTCACGGGTCGGGTTCGGGTCGAACCTGAACTGACCCGGGTTCAAACGGGTTGACCCTAACCCGACCCGGGTAGAC
>NW_021319063.1:887015-939844 GCF_001605985.2 Dendrobium catenatum
GCGGGCGAGCGCGGGTGCGGGAACGGGTGCGCGGTTGCTGGCAGGCGCGGGTGCAGGCGAGCGCGGGTGTGCGGCCGTGCGCGGGAACCCCAACCCGACCCGTTTTGAAATCGGGTCGGGTCCAATCCGGATTTTTCGGGTAAGGTCCGGGTCGGATTTTCGTGTCGTGTCAAATATTGACACCCCTACACATAACTGTATCTATCGTCCGCACAGAATAATCTCAGTAGAAAAAGATGCCCATCAGGTTGGTGTTGGCGTGGGCTTCCATCCGTTTGTGTGACAAGCACCAAACGATGTCCCCCCGACATAAGAATTTGAGTGTGCTCTCATAAAAGATCCTGTGCAGCAGTACTGCAGGCACACGAATTATAGATAGCTTTTCATTATTAAAAATATATATAATTGAAGCTCTACAGTACTCTTGCTCCTGAGAATCCTCTAAATCAGACGTAATAAGCGACTTTTGTTCAGAAAAAAATAATGTAAAAATGTCTGCTGGAGAAGTTTAATTGCTAGCTTGTATGTGCTGTAACTTTGCATGTCGTATGTCCAGTCAGTTCAACTAATAGCTAATGGTAGCTTTAATTATCCTTAGAATAAAGTGAAATAATAGCTCAAAGGGGACAAGGAGACAGCGTTGGGGCCTATAAGGAAACATGCTTAATTGCCTAAACATCACATAATCACATGATCTCCAACATTTTAACTTTAATCGATGAATAAAAAGGGTGATCAGATATGACCCTCAGCCATATCTGGCCAACCTCAATGAGCATTCAAATCCCAGTCAAAATAAAGTTCTCGATCTGCACAAACTTTCCAAAAAGAAAGTACAGGAATAGACAACCCTAGCCATGGCTAACATGCATGAGCAGCCCTCATGCTTTTCCATTAAGAAGACAATGGTGAACAAAACATGGAAGAAAGGAATGCATGCAGTAAAGTAGTTCTAGCCCGCCAACTTAGGCCTCGTTTGGGACACTCAAGAGATTATTACGTACGTGCGGTGTCTGGATCGTCCGGAGGCGAATACTGACGTGCCACGTCACCCGGATGTATGCACTGGGCCCCGGGTGATGTGGCACGTCCAGATTCGCCTCCAAACGAATCCGAACACCGCACGTAATAACTTTCCGTTTGAAACGGCTTAATTTTACCTTTTCCGTTTCATAAGGCATAATTTCTTTTTTTTCGTTGTTTGAATGTGGTGTATACTTTTTTTGGTAACTTCATTTCCTTACTGTTTTGAAAAGCATTACGTTAGCAGCTTCTATGTTTAAAACCTTCATTTCTACGATTGACGTTTTTGAAACGGAAAAGGTAAAGAAACCAAACGAAGCCTTAATCTAGCTCGATAAATTTAAAAAAAGTCAAATTAATGTAGTTTAATAGCTTAAACCCTAATCCTAGACCAGACATAAGACACTGACATGCATGTTCCTTGCGTGCATCTCCCAAGATCCATGCATGTAATATTCTCCTAAGGTACATATATGTCATGCATGCCACCATTCTCCTTGTTCATCTTCTGTTTTCTTCCTTGCTTGCAATATATTATTCTCTTAGGGTTTCTGCGGAGAAGGCAGCCATGAAAGATTAGTTGTAATTGCCGGCCATATGCTGCATGCTGATGCTGGTTGAGATCCACTATATATGACAGCCACCGTTGTGAATGTACTTTGTGCTGGATGGTGAATAATCTGTGCCGGCATTGCAGAATCTTCCAACTAGTTCTGCCCAATTGAAAATCTCATAGTTTTATCTTTTCAATGCGAAATTCGTAGCTGTCGTCGATCCCTTCTCTCCTGTGATTGTTTATTACCTCTAGTGATTTGACTGTCACCCTTTATAAAATGATTATGCCTTTCTTTTTAACTAATTAGCTTTTAAAATATTGCTTAATCGGGTAAATTATAATTGAAAATTTAACATTTTGTACTTGGAATAGATAAAAATTATGTTGATATGAAAATATATACTAATAAATTGACACTCGTTCATAAGTATAAGCTTTGGAATTAAAATAAATTTAATCATTAGATCATCAAATCCAATTTCAGCCTCCCTCTAGTCCACACTCCCTAATAATTATGTTCTAAGATACTTTGACGGTTCATTTTGATCATGTTAAGTGGTACATGTGATTTGTGCCTTCAATTTTGAATTATAACAGCTTGATAAATTACTCAAGATAAGGCAATAAAATCATATCATTCATACCAAATTGAGCCCAATCATTTCATGAAAAGACTTCACTCTTCAACCCTCCTTCTAAATGAACAAATTATTATGTGCGGAGTCCGAACATAGAGAGCCATTTGGTTTTGTGATTGTAAATAGTCAAAGCACAACAGTAAACATTAAAAGCACAGTGGTAAATAGAAACTGCGCTTTTATTGTTCACAACCACAAAACTGAACGGTTCTATGTGTTCGGACTCCACATGTAATAACCTCGATCTCCTCTAAATGCAGCGCCATTATATTATATTAGAAGTCATCTTAGATTAATTTTGTGCGTTTAAGAGCCAATAAGTCTTGCAGATAATGGATATAAGCAAGCATCAGACAAGCCTGAGTATTCAATGAACCAACTCTTGAAATTTTTATGAAAGGATTATATATATACAGAAAATATACACGACATATAACATATATATATAAATTATGCTCGCTTATTCATCAAACACGAGGAACTTTGAGCTCTTAAACTATCAGTACAATGGTCCCACCATGCATCTTCATCAGATTGATATAGCTATAAAAATAAGCAATTATTAATATCATTGCTACAATCCTTGCTATCATCGTTGTAGAGTACCAATATCATTGACATCATCGCTGTTTCCTGCATAAGTAGAAGAACACTTATTTAATATGCGTGCTTCTTCAGCAAGTCTCTGTCTACTCGTATTATATTTGTTAAGAGTAGTTCGAGGCTTCAAATTTGGTTTAGTGTCTCCTAACACTTGAGAGTTGTGAGCAGGCTTGTACGCTGGCCGGCCTGTTGCCAGTTGTTTTCCTTCTTGATCAAGAGCTTTCCTAGTTGTCATGAAGGTTCAAGAAAATTTAATTTTCATGATAAACTAGGAAACTATTAAGTGGAGATTAAGGGTATGTTTCAGACAGCTTTCTGATCTATTTGGAATAGCTTTCTGACTGTTTTGTTTTTCATATACCAACTATAAATTCATTTTACTCTTATTTTCTGGTTGATTTTCATTGTTTTTTCGATTTTTTGTTTTGTAGAAGTTATGTTTTACAACTATAGTAGTTAAGTTGTTTTCCCCACAGTAACTTCACAACCAACTTCATAAAATCATGCACCAATCCCAATTAGACCTTAAGACTATTGTGCTCAGTCAAAGCATAAATAAAGTAATCTGATTATGAGAATAATTGAGCCGAGTTGACTGACGACGTGGTTCATATTTGGTTAGATGAATAAGTCGTGAGCCTAGCTAATCAATGAGCTAACAAATCAAATTTAAGTCAATTATTATATTTATACAATTTGTTTCATACGTGAAACTTTTTCAATCAATTAATCATACTCCATATTAGGGCTGTTAAAATCGGGTCACAAGACAAGTTTTGGTCGACCCCAGAAGTAGCCTGACACTAGTTGACCCGACCCAAACCCGATCTGTTTTTGCAAATGGGTCAAATATTTCAACCCAGACCTGACCCGCGCGGATTACTGGGATGACCTAACCTGACCTGTAGACACAACAATAGCACGGTAGTGGCAGCAGCTCGGTAACGCCGCCAACAGCACGACAGCGGCAGTAGATGAGACATGGGAGACTCTACGTGACGAACCAGTTTGGCGCGACTCACGCGACAACAACGTGACTGATGACTCACATGAAGTGACCAAAGACTCGACACGATGGGCATTCGACGCAGGCAGCAGACGAGGTCAGCATGTTTAGTTGTGTCATTTCTGGTCATTTCCATGTTTTAGGGTCAGCCCGAACCCAATCCGATTTTTAAAACGAGTCAGTTTGTTGAACCCGAACCTAACCCCTTTCACAAACGAGTTGATCATAACCAGAAATTTTCAGATCTGTTTCGAGTCAGATTTTCAAATCATGTCAAATATTGACACTCCTACTCCTTATTCACTTAACTAACTAAATGCAAAGTTCTGAGCATCAAACCCGAAGCTTATGATTAATTTGATCGGATTTCATTAATGCCTAATGATGAACTATGTTGCCACATCTCGTCATCGATCATTAGCCAAGATTTTCAATCCTATTCTCTTGCTTTACAAAGCGTTTAATTAAATTATAGGCAATAGTTCACAAACAATAGATGTGTGCATTCAAAATTCTATAAGATTATACAAACAACAGTAAAATGATATATAATAATTAATATGTACAAATAAGCGATAGGTTACCAACCCATCTGTATTGTTGTTCACTTATTTTTGTCTTAGAATAATCTTTGTCCCTTTCCGTGGGATATAAGATCAAATTTAAAAGGCAGTAATAATAATAATAATAACGTTATATGCTCAGTAAGTTTTATGCGAAAAAAAATAAAAATTGCAACCAAATGAGAGCAGAGCAAGTTAAGAGTCATTTTGGGATAGCTTTCTCACATTTTTACTTTTTAGATCTTAACTAAAATTTAGGTTTCATTTGGGACAGTTTTTTTATTGTTTTACTTTTTAGATCGGAATCACAATTTCTATTTTGACAACTGCTTTTTCTTTACTATTAGGAAATTTTTTATGCTATGAAGCTCCTTTTTACAATAGCTTTCTTATTGCTTATTAAACCAATTTTTTATTACAAAAATTTCAATTTTTGCACTAAAAAGCTGCTTTAAGAAGTAGTAAGAAGGCCGTCCCAAACAAAATCTTAAAAAGTTATTTTATCTATAACAGCTTCACAACCATCTTTATAAAAGCTGCAGCTTTTCCAAATGAATATTTATTCTTTAGTTACATTTTGTTGATTTTTCATTCTTTTTTAGAATTCTAATTATGATGAGAAGCTAGTTTTTATAACAAGAGTTATATTCATATATTCTTTTTTATTTAAGAAAGAACATATTTATAATATCTATAATAGCTTTTTAAAAAAGTTATTTTCCCTTAAATATTTTCAGCCACCGTTATAAAATACTATTACCATCCCAAACACCCTAAGGAGAAACAAAATTACATAATGCTATACTATGTTAATATTAAAATATTTTAAGATTAGTATAATGCTAAAATTAAATGTATTTATCTTAAAACAAATCTAAAAATTTCTAAAATTCATCCTAATTTAATTTTCTCCTGTAAAAAATAAGCCTAGATTAAAGGATCAACCGTTGGCTATAATCAGGCTAATTATAATTAAAAATGCTCAGAGTGATGTCACATATTAGTTGTAGTTAGTTGGTCTAATTATTTATAAATTAAAATATTGATAATGATAATCTAATTGATCTCAATATGATCAAGTGGTAATAGCCGCGCGTTTGTTCTTTCGCCTGAGTATATTTGATGAATATATTATTAGAAGAAAAAAAACATAGAGTAAATAAATTAATGAATGGTGACAAAATGTTGCTTTCATTAGGACAAAAATTTATCACTACCAAAATACAAATCTACAAATTAAAAGATTTTGCCATGGCTTTAATGGATCTTGAAGTCACTATTGACTTGGAGTGTTTTGTTTTGTGTTCAATTTTCAAGTAAAATGGTAGAGGAAGCATTGAATTTTTAGGAAATTCTAATTTAAAGTTAACTAATGATTATTATGATAAATAATAGGTTTAGTTATTAATTATTATATATCTTTTGGGGAAAATTTTGTTATCAAGGTATTATCATCAAAACTTAATTATGTAAAGATGGTTTCAAATCTTTTAGATTTATTGTAATATTAGTGTAATATATTGATAATTAATTTTACACTAATTTTAAAGTAACGAGTGTAAAACTTGTTAGCAAAGATTATTGTTGTCATTGGTGTCAATAACGAGTGTTAATTTTGAAATGTAAAGAATTCACGGGCTATGACCAATATTTATAACCCAACAAGTTACCTTTAGAATTTAGCTTGTTAAGTTCTACTCCACCTAACCTAGTCAATTTCCAACTACCATTGTCCTCCCTTTTAATTAAAAGAGTAAAAACATAGACCAATTTCAAGCTTCTAACGTTTATTGCGATTGTCTACCACCATTATTGATCAACTTCAACTCTATCAGCGTTCATTCATTGTCGCTCATATATTATTGAGCGACACCAATCACATCTAGGGGTGCAAATGAGTCGAGTCGAGCTCGAGTCAGCGGTTGTTCGAGCCGAGCTCGTCTGAGAAATGCCGAGCTCGAGCTCGAGCTCGAACTCGAGTCGAGCTCAAAAGTCGAGCTCGAGCTCGACTCGACAGAGTAAAAAAAAGCTCGTCGAGCTCTCGAGCAGCAGTTCGAGCTCGGACGTGCTCGCGTCGTCGCCAGCTCTGCGTCGTCGCCAATGCCGCTTCATCAACGTCCGGCGTCCACGTCTGCTTCCAAGAGATCCGACGACTCGGTTGCACACCTAAACTCGTCGTCCCGAACTCAAAGTCCCATCCGGCGTCGAGAACCGTCATCACGAGCTTGTTCGTCATCTTCCTGAGCTCCGCCGTCATGATCCGTCGCCTGAGCTCTGCCACCAAGATCCATCATCCCAAGCTCATCCATGAACCATCGTTGTCCCGAGTAAAGCCATCGTCGTTCCGAGCTCTATTCGCGTCCGACGATGTCGTATCGAGCTCGTTCGCCGTCAAGATCCACGCGTGCTCTAAGATTTCGATTTCCCGCTCGCCAAAACTGGATTTCCGCTCGCCATAATTAGATTTCCCGCTTGCCAGAATTGGATTTCCGCGTGCGTCTAGCAGCTCGTCGAGCCGACGAGTCGAGTCAGAGACATGTTCGAACTCGAGCTCGACTCGCAGGCTCGATAAGCCCGACTCGTCGAGCCCGTTACCGAGTCGAGTTCGAGCCGGCTCGCGAGTCGGCTTGACTCGGTTGCACCCCTAATCACATCATCAATATTTGTTATTCGCCTTCAACCAAAATTGATGCACATTGCCACTCATTTTACAACATCAATATATGCCACTATCAACGATCAATATTAATGTCAATCGTTCTCCAATATTTACTCATCAACATGATCATATTTACTATTCAAATCGTATAATCTCGTCTGCTCCAGCTGCGATGAAACACAACAAAAATGATCACTGAGAAGAAATTTTAACTTAACGACTTGATCTAACTTTACTATTTATTGGACAAAAATATAAAATTTTGACAACAATATTAATAATTTTAATCAATTAAGCCTTCCATTGCAATGGCCATGACTCATGAGCAACGGACACGCTGCATATTGACTAGTGTCATTGAGGTCTACTGGATTGTTCCATTTACCATCTCACGTCCCCCACCACCCTCGCGGCAAAATTTTGATCACTTGACCTCTTTGCTTTTGCGCGAATAATTATAATAACATTCAAAACGAATACTATATCAACCACATGATCTATGGCCCCATGCTACAGATGTACCAATCACTAATCAACAGAAGTGAAATCAACCATTTTCTTGGATGGGCAAATTCATTACTTAATTTATTAAATATTTTAAAAAATAAAATTTATAACTATACAATTGATACTTGAACTTCTCATTATATAAGAAATTTGAAGTTCTTGCTATGTGAAAAATAAACTTTAATGTAAGGGTTGAATCACATACTTGATAAGCAAGCCCACATATCAATTCCAACTTATGCTTCCACTGCTCAGGTACATTTTATTTGACTTTTGATCCTCACCGTTAGTTTGAAACTAACTCATCCCTACCGCTCAAGTCAGCATGAGCACTTGAGTATATAACACTGTAAAAGACCGTATTGAAGAGATACGAAAAACATCTTACTGTTCATTCTCTTCTTTGTTTTCCTGCTTGTGTTGTTTCTTTGTTGCAGGTCAGGAATATTGACGGAAGAATGAAGTTCAACAATACCCACGGAGATTTAGGGTGGTTGGTGGGCGAGCACGGTTGGGAACCCCCCATCCCGGGTTCAAATTCCCCCTACTACAGCCTCGCCTCTTCAGTGGGGCAAAGTAAATATGAGTCCAATGCCGATGGGTGGCCTCGCTAGATTCCGCCGATAGATTAGTTATGTTGTCAAATACTCCCTTTAAAATGGCTGCAGGAAAGATATCCGGTTCCAAAAAAAAAGCCAAATCACAAAAATTATAATAAATTGAATAAAAAATTGCTTTATACTTGAAGAGTTTAAGCATAACATACTGTCCAGTCATAAATGACGGCAATTACCTGATGCAATTAGTGCGAGGATGGGCCATGCACGCGGCCCACGCCCAGGGGGCGGTGGGCGCAGCCTTCAGCCGCCATTTCAGTTTTACCATTTCCTCTCCCTTCCCTCCCTCATTATTACCACCAACTACTTCCTTTATATTATTTTATTTATAATAATACAGCAGCTTCTCGTATATTTATACGGTTATACCCCACTCCGCCTCTCCTTTAAAGCTAGCTCTCCAATCATCGTCTTCTCACTTCTTCAAGAAAGCTCAGACTATCTAAGCGACCCCATCAAATCTCTACCTCCTCATTATCTAGAGATAGAGAGAGACTGAAATGAGAATGAGAGAAGACATAGTGAGAGTGGTGGTGAGAGAATTCGAACCCGAGAGAGACAAAGAGGCCGTGGAGGTTTTGGAGAAGACGTGCGAGGTTGGACCAAGCGGTAAGATGTCCCTCTTCACCGACCTTCTCGGCGACCCTCTTTGCCGCGTCCGCCACTCTCCCTCTTTCTTCATGCTGGTAAATACTCTCTTCCCGATCTCCCCTTACTGCCTTTTGCGATGTGGGATTTTATTTATTTTTCTACTTCCTCAATCTTCGTCTTCTCCACTTTTCTTCTAACTCTGAATCCAAAACGCAAAAGGTCGCGGAGACGTGCGGGAGCCAAATCGTGGGCGTAGTCCGCGGCTGTATCAAAACGGTCACATGCGGCAAGAAGCCACTCCGCTCACCTTCCGGCGCGAAGCAATACACCCCTATCTACACCAAGCTCGCTTACCTCCTCGGCCTACGCGTCTCGCCCGCCTACCGGTATGCTCACCCCTCGCCGTAACCGCCATTTTAACAACAAAACGCACCGTCATAGTTAATCTTAATTAAAGAGTGTGAGAGAACGACCGACGGAATAGGGATCGTGTTCGCGGCTCTGTCGTTCATTACATTTTATTTATCATCTAGACTTATAATAACAAAAATAAAATTTATAATCTGTAATTATACTTTTTTTTAAATATTTTTTATCTTCCTACAACTTTCAAATCAAGTCAACACGCCAAAAAAAATCACTCATATATTATTCGTTAAAACACAATTCTTACTTAAATTTTAGTTGATAATAAATTATTTAAATTTTGATAATTGAATTGAAAAAAAAAATAATTCTAATTATTAAAAATATATATTCAAAGTAGAAATATACACTATATTTAACTTTTTTAGAGAATTTACCTAAAATTTATAAAAATTTTATATATTCATATATGTTAAATAAATTATTTAATTATATTTATATATTTAAATTTATATAAATAATTATAAGCATTTATATATTGGACATATCAATATTTAATATTATGATATGCATATAAATCCTTCTATTTTTATTCATATTTAATTTTTTACATTAAATAAATTCAAAAAAATTATTCAAAAACTAGATATATGGATCCGAGTTGAAATGGTACTTTACAGGCGAATGGGCATCGGGCTCACACTCGTCCAAAAAATGGAGGAATGGTTCCGCTCCAAAGGCGCCGAATACTCATACATCGCTACAGATATTGACAACGAAGCCTCTATCAGCCTTTTCACTCTGCGCTCCGGCTACACCAAATTCCGCACCCCTTCCATTCTCGTCCACCCCGTCTTCGCCCACCGCTTCCCTCTCCACTACCGCGCCCTCCGCCTCCTCCCTCTCTCCCCCTCCGACGCCGAACTCCTTTACCGCCGCCGTCTATCCACCACCGAGTTTTTTCCCCGCGACATCGGCTCCATTCTCCACAACCCCCTTTCCCTCGGCACTTACCTCGCCCTCCCATCCGATTACCCCTGGACCGGCCTCGATAGTTTCCTCGCTGAACCGCCAGCTAGCTGGGCCGTTCTCAGCGTCTGGAACTGCAAAGCCCTCTTCAGGCTCGAGGTCCGCGGGGCCGGGAAATGGCGGAGGTGGCTGTCAAAGGCCACGCGGGCTATCGACAAAGCGCTTCCCTGTTTCAGAATACCGTCGGTGCCTGATGTTTTCCGGCCGTTTGGGATGTACTTGATGTACGGGATTGAGGGGGAGGGGAAGGACGCGGCGGAGATGGTGCGGGTGCTGTGTAGACACGTGCATAATATGGCGAGGAAAGGAGGTTGTGCCGCGGTGGCAGCGGAGGTTGCGGCGGAAGAGCCGTTGAAGAAAGGGATACCCTATTGGCGGCGGATGTCGTGCGCAGAAGATTTGTGGTGTGTGAAGCGACTGGCGGAGGAGTATAGTGATGGGGCGGTCGGAGATTGGACAAAGGCGGCGCCGGGCAAATCAATTTTTGTTGATCCCAGAGAGTTTTGATCAAAACATTTTTCAAATTTCCTTTTTTTTTTTTTACTAAATTTCGGCGTTATTATTTTTTACTAACTTGGGAGCTTGGAATTTTTCTTGCAACGGCTATGTAGAAGAAGACGATCTTATGTGTAAAATGGTTGCGTTGGGTTAGATTTACCGGAAAGAGGGAAAAGAAATTTGTCTGGGTTTTTTACCTGCTTCGATGTAATTCTATTATGAATTTACTAGTTATTCTAAGAAATTTGAAATTTCTGTTTGAATTTTTTATATAAATAATTCTTTGTAATTTCTTTTAAGTTGGGCTTCTTGCATAATGATAACTTATACATGTAGAATTAAAATTCAATAGTACTTTTTAAATAAATTCTATGAAATTATGATATATAAAAATGTTTAAATCTAAATTATTTATTTAATACTTATATATGTTGGGGTTAGAGTTGTATTTTAGTTAAGCCGGCTTAGGATTGATGAGCTTAGCTTAATTTGCTAATGAGTCAAATTTGAGCCAATTTTAGCTAGGTTCATTAACTCGTTAGCTGGCTGCATGTTTAAAAAATATTAATATAAAATATATTTAAAATATAATATAATTTAGAATTTTAAGCATAAAATTATTAAAAATATTTTAAATTTATATTAAGTGATTATTATTATTTTCTATTTTCTCTTTTTTTAAATGATTTATTATAATAATAGCTCAAGCCATAGAATAAAATTTGAACTCCTATTTAAATTTGATTAATTAATTAACTTTTACATCCCTTAGTTAATTGGGGTCGATTGACGGTATCAGTAGATCATTTATACTTTAATGAGAACTGAGCTGGCTCATCTGCCGATCTCCCGAGATTTCGCAGCGAAGGCTAAGGCAATCAACGCAGGGCCCAAATAGAGTAGGACATGATACACGAAGGATTCGTGAGGCCCACAAGCCATGGATTTTCAGTTCATCGCGGTCCATGATCTCTCATGTGGGGCCCGGTTGCTGCCTATATAAAAATATATTTAATATAAAATAAATTTAAAAAAATGCCATCTGTAACATCCAATAAAATGAATGGGCCCATTCACATTATCAAATTTGGATAAGGATAAATTTTATGTCGTTAAAATTATTTTAGATGAATGTAATATAAATATTAAAAATTTTAAAATTAATTTTTGCTAATTTTAAGAAAATATTTTCTATAACAACATTTTGAGTGAATTATAAGTAGAAGAAAGGATATTGTTATGCATAAGCATCCTCTCTTCTCTTGAGGTTGCTTATATTCTCTTATAAATTATTTAGGATTTCTTTGAGATAGGCTTTTAGTTACTTTATTTTTTACACAATAAATCTAATTTTATTTTGCTATTATTTTTTTACTACTTATTCACATATTTTCAAAAAATTTTGTAATGAAAAATTATTTTTTACAAAAAATATAATAAATTAATTTTCTCACAAAAACTTTATAATTAACTTTAAAATGCTGCAATTAAAGCCATCCCAAATATCGAGAGAGTTTTGATATGCCATCAAAAAATTATCTTGATCGGGCACAAATCTCGAGGCAAAATCAAGTTGAAAATTTTAAAAAATTAAATATGGGATCACCTGGACTCTGATTTCAGAGAACTTATAGTCGAACTGAGCGCCTCAGAAATACGACACCAACGACACCAAATTCAACTCGATCCGAGCCCAAATGGGTCTAAATCGAAGACGTGAAGCACACTTGGAAGGTTCAATCCATAATTTGGATTACCAAACAGTTTAAAATATGACAAGCTTATAGTCGAATCGAATTGCTCGACGAGACGAATCCAAGGAGCCCAAGATCGTCGAATTCTGATATCATTAAGACCTTCAAATGTCTGATGAACGGTCCACAATCAAGGGATTCAATATCGGACGTCCATCCAAACCACTCCACATTTTCCCTTGATCCTCCTCTTATTTAAGAACTTTTTATTACATCCGGTGAACGTACATAGAGCTACGTTCGGCCCGCACTAAGATCGCACACACAAAATGAAAAAAATCGAGCAATACCAACAATGACGAGAAAAATATGATTATGTGAAGACAAAATACCGAGTTATACCGAGCAATACTGAGTAATACAATAAAATACCGAGTTTTTTCTCGGTATTTTTTGGTATTACTCGGTATTGCTCAGTATTGCTCGGTATAACTTGGTATTGGTCTTCATAGAGTGATATTCCTCGTTATTACCAAATAATACCTAACAATACCGACCAAATACCGAGTAAAAACCGAGTAAAAATCCTCTGACCGAATGTAGATCTACGTCCGGTCATAGGACGTAATAAAAGTTCCTTATTTACGGGCCATGTCATTCTAAAAAAATTATAAATATCCCCTCATTTCTCTTAAGAGGGGACCGAAGAAGAAGAAGAAGAAGAAGAGAGGGAGAGAAGAGAAGAGAAGAATAATAGGAGGGAAGAAACTCCACCTCGACCATTACCAGAATTATGTCTGACTTCCACAGTGACGCCGGAATTCCGCCCGACTTTTCAGTAACGCTGGAATTCTGTCTGACTTCCACTGTGATGCCGTAATTCCGTCTAACTTTCTAGTGACGTCGGAATTCTGTCCAACTTCCACAGTGACGCCGGAATTCCGTCCGACTATCCAGTGATGCCGAAATTTTGCCCAACTTCCCCGAGATGCAAGAATTATGTCTAACTTCCACAGTGACGCCGGAATTTCGCCCAACTTCCAAGGGTCATCGGAACTCTACCCGACTTCCACGGGACGCAAGAATTTTGCCCGACTTCCAAGTGACGCAGGAATTCCGCTCGACTTTCCAGTGACGCCGGAACTTTGCTCGATCTTAAGTGACTCTAGAGTTTTGTCCAAATACCATCTAATGTCGGACTTCTACCCTACTCTTGACATCTGCTCGTCGCCAGATTTCTACCCGACGCCGAACTTATGCCCTTTGTCTGGTTTTCGTCGGACATTTATCTGATGCTAGATTTATGTCCATTGTTGGACTTTTACCTGAATCAGCCCTTTCGAACTACATTGCCAGACAACGATATTTATGACCTCCGTCACCCGCCGACTACAGTCCTTCTAACTTCCGTCGCCCATCGACTACAGTCCTTCAACCTCTGTCGCCCGCCGACTACGATCCTGTCGACTTACATCGCCCACCATTTACGATCCTATCGACCTCCGTCGCCCGCCAACTACGGTCCTGCCGACTTACGTCGCCCATCGACTATGATCTTTCTGACCAAACGAACATGTCAATAGTGACTCTTTGTATTTCTGTTATGTATTTCATATAATGCACATCAAGTCAATAACTTCCCCCTAAAAAGAGGCCTAAATTGTAATTGATTGCAAATAATAGTGGATTCAAATTGGGCTAGACCACATGGTTTTTCCCTCTTTTTAGAGATTTTTCACGTAAAAATCTCGGTGCCTCTAGTTAATGATGTACCGTCTATTTTTATCTGTGTGCGTGCTGAATTTTCGTACAATGCTAAGATGTTAAATTTTATATTTCTCTACCGCCGTGAATGCTCTTGGACGCAACAAGTTTGAAAAAAAAAAGGGCCAACATATTTTGATCAAAGTTTACTCAATAGCAATAAAAATATTAAATATACTTAATAAAAATAAATAATGAAAATCTATTTAAATTCATCAAAATCTGCTTCAATCTTCTCTGTAAATTTTATGCCCATCTCACGCGTCGTTAAAGCTCAATCGGTGTATAAAATTGCACAATAAATTGAAAATAATAATAATTAAACTACCAAGCAAATGACAAAAAGAAAGAATATTCTAGAGCTAATAACTACAAGATACATGTCTTCTCAATAGAAAATTATGCCATATATCAAAATTTTTATTTAAGATTTATTTAGGATAGCTTTTTTATTATTTTTAAGCCTTAAGGTGGTGGTCCGGCGAGGTTTTGCGGTGGTCCGGCGAGGTTCCTGCGGTGGTACGGAGGTGGTCCGACGAGATTCCTGCGGTGGTCCGGCGGTGGTCCGGCGAGGTTCTGCTGTGGTCCGGCGGTGGTCCGGCGGCTGTCGAGGAGGAACTCCTTCCTTCTCTTCTCTTCTTCTCTCTCTTGCTTGGCCCCTTTTTTGTGAAGAATGAGGGCTCTATTTATAGATTTTCTGGAGTGGCATGACCCGTAAATAGGCGTGAGATCAGGGGCGAATAGAGAGTGGTCAAATGGACGGCCGATATTGAATCCTATGACCGTGCACCGTTCGTTGGCCATTTGGAGGCCTTAGTGATGTCGAAATTCTGTGATCTTGGGCTCGTTGGATTCGTCTCGTCGAGCCCTTCGATTCGAGTATAAGCTCGTCAAAATCGGAGTCCGTTTGGTAACTCAAATTGCGGTTTGAACCTTCCAACAGCACTTCGGGTCCATGATTCGGACCCATTTGGGCTCGGATTGAGTCGAATTTGGTGTCGTTGAGTTCGTATTTCCGAGACGCTCAGTTCGACTATAAGCTTGCTGAAATCGGAGTTGGGGTGCTCTCGGAATTAATTTTTGAAGTTTGCAACTAGCTTTCGCCTCGAGATTCGTGCCCGATCAAACTAATTTTGTGATGCCGTATCAAGGTTTTTTTTTTGTGACAACTTTTCTGTTGATTTCTAAAACCTTTTTTTAGTAAAAAATTTGTAAATTAGAAATTTTTATATTAAAAAGCCGTTTTACAAAGTAGCAAAAAAGTTGTCTCAGACGAAGTCTTGAATGCATTTCTTACTACTTCTTAAAGCAACTTTGTATTACAAAATACTGGAAAGCTACTTTAAGAAGTAGTAAGAAAGTCATCCTAAACGAAGCCTAAGTCTATGTTTCGGACTGCTTTCTTGTTGATTCTTAAAACACATTTCCAGTACATATATTTTAATTTTTGAAATGAAAAGTTGTTTTAAAAAGCATAAAAAAGTCTCAAATGAAGCTTAAAGATTGTTCAAAACTTGAATTGAGCTAACCTATGATTAGACTTTGCTCTACTCAGCATTGGATCGAATAACTTCGAGCTGATTATTGAGTAAAGATCATGAGATCGGCCGAATATCAAGTTATTAAAGACTTTCCTCCCGAATAACATTCGGGAGGCCGCTAAAGGTGGATTCCACCACTTCTGTCGGTTATCGACCATCTGTTGCTCGTGTTCTGGTGGAGTTGGACATCACTAAAAACTTTCCTTCTCATATCTGGCTTGGGCCTGAGAGTTCGGGGTACATCCAACAGGTGCAATTTGAAGTGTTTCATGATTTCTGTGTGTCATGCAAACGTCTTGGTCACCTTAAGGGTGCGTGTTTTTCTTCCTCACTTGTTGTCTCTCCCCCTACTACTTCTGTGCCTGCTATCTAGGCAGTGAATGAATCGTTAGGTATGGAGGGTTATGAGCTAGTGGCTCCAGTGTCAGTGGCTAAGGATCCTAATCCTATTGCTCTTGGTGTAGTCTCTGAGGATGTTTCTGTCGAACCCATTCTTCCTGTTTTGGGTGCGCAGCCTGTGGTTCATTTGGGTGATTTGGAAAAAATTAGTTGTTGCTAATGTGGAGATTGAGGTGGAAAATAATATGAACCTTTCAGGTGTTAAGGTTGTTGCTGGTGATTCGGTTGTTGTTTTGAACCCCGATGCTTTACCCTTTCTCCCTCTTGAATCCAATTCGGGTACTTTAGATCCATTTGTGGTCTCTCCTAGAACCTGTATGAGTGCTGATATTAATGGTGGTGCTGATCGTTAGGTGTCGGTGATGTCTGCCCCAACTGTTTTGGATAAAAAATCTATTAAGCCTGTTGCTTTAGATTGCCCTCTTGAAGCAGCTGCTCTTCCTCTTCCGTCTGATAATTTGGTTGCGGGAGATAGTGTGGTGCCTGCTAGTTCCTGTTCGCATCCAGTTTTGGTTGACTGTTTAGTTAACAATAATTTTGTTGATGTTCCTATTAAGTTAATTGATCCTCCAAAGTTTAATGTATCATGTGGGAGATAATTCGGGATTGGACGTTCGTGTGCAGTTGGATTGGCTACAAGACTCAAGTTATTCTGATTCTGAGTCTTTTGAATCGTCTATAGATGAGGATTCGGACAATTCTTTTTCCTTGTTGCATGAAAAACCTATTGTTTCCGCTGTTTCTCATGGTAAGCCTCGTGGTAGAGGCCGACGTGGTCTGTGATGGATTCTTGTTGGTTGGCTTTTTGGTTGGTTGGACATTTGGTCATCGTGTGTACTCTAGTTTTAGTCCAGTGCTGTTGGTAATCTCTTTCTATTTTTTTATCGTTGTTGGTTGCTGGGCAATGATGTGGCTGGGGCTCGCTTTTCCATCAGCTAGGTTCGTGGCAACCTTGGTTTAGATCTCGATGGGATGGCTTCGCTTTGTGTTTTGCCAATTGGACGGTCCGAGCTTGTCTTTTGGAAAGCTGGTAGTCTCGGCCTTCTACTGAGCCCTCGGAGTTGTTTATTTCCTCTTGTTTTTGAATTTGCTTTTTGGATCTTGTATTAGCTCTTTTTTCATGGAATGAAATGTTTTTTTTTTTGTTAAAAAAAATTAATAAAAGAATAAAAATTTTAAAATTTTCTTATAAAACACATACTTTTTAACTCAAAGACTTTTTTCCCCATGTATCATGTGGGTTACTAATTTGTTGTTTCATGTGATTCAGATGAGGCTCACATGTGCAAGATAATCTTTAATAATTTTTTTTCTTTCAAAATTTTAATTTAAATGCATGTTGTTTATCACAGTCTTAATTAGACTTAATCCAACTATTTATGGCACTATGAATTCTCATTTTTTAGTTGATCCTCTAAAGCATTTGTGAGCTGTTACACAAATAATATTTATGAGCATAAACCTGTTTTCAATATGCAATAAAAAAGCCATTAATTTTGTATGAGTTAATATTTGTAAAATCTTTAGACATTTTATGTTTTATGTAAACCTTTTTGTTTTTAAATTTTAAGGAAACTTCTTCTAATCATCATAGGAGAATATCACCAGGAGGGCGAATTATTACGTATGGTCACTGAACGTTCGGACATCCAATCCAGACTTGCCATGTCATCCAAATACATGTATTTAGATGATGCGACGCATCTGAATTTGTGTTCAGAAGAATCCGGATACAGGACATAATAATTTGCCCACCAGGAGGGAAGCTTCAGAGAGTACCATCAAGCTAGAGACATCTTATGTTTGCTCTTATCTTATCTTTTTTAAAATCCCTCAAGAAAGCCAACATGAATCAAATTGACAAAAGAGAATGATATGAGCTTTTGGATATATAATATTCTATGGAATGGCTTCATTTGTTTTCATACAATTAGCTGATCGTAATTTATTCATATGGATTTACGATCAGATGCAGTATTATATCAAAATTGCGCTTAGCATTACTGATTATAAATAATTGCAAATTGGTCTCTCTTTGCCACCATGCTAAAAATATTTATCCAATCAACCAACATAATTAATGCAGAAGTATTAGATTTTTATGATCCATATCCCATCAAAAAAGAGATGTCTCTTCGAGTTGTTAGGAAAAAAAAAATATTTAATTAATATTCATAATTCATATTTCTTTTCCACGACTTTTGTATCATATGCAAATGATTTCAAGTGATCAAATCTCATGCTCTATTTTTCTTTCATATTTGATGTGTCATAGAAATGATTGATGCTAATCGAAAGATTGTGACAAATATTTCTCAAAAAGCTTCATAATATCATAGAGGAAATATAAATATAATCTTAAATCATATGAAAATTCCAATCATCTTAAACTCATTACATTATTAAGGCTTCCAAATGTCCAACGAACGGTGCACAATCGAAGGATTCAATATCGGCCGTCCATTCAAACCACTCCCTATTCGCCCATAATCTCACACCTATTTACGAGCTATGCCACTCTAGAAAAACCATAAATAGAGCACTCATTCTACACAAAGGGGACTCAAGTGAAGAGAGAGAAGAAGAAGTGAAGGAGGAGAAGGAAGAAGCTCCTCCTCGACCACCGCTGGAGCTCTTCCCGCCGTCAGAAGACGCCGGAACTCTGTCGGATTTTCGAGAAATACCGGGAATTTGTAGAACTTTGTAAACTTGCTTGAAGAAACGAATTGTAATCTGATTGCCCCGACTTGTGGGACGAATCAGCCATTTGTAATTTGCAAAACACTAATGAAATTTTTCAATTGGGTGAGGCCCCGTGGTTAATTTCCCTTTTTGAGTTTTCCACGTAAAAATTCTGGTGTTTGTATTTTCTTTTCTGTTTGTGTGCTGAATACTGGTACAACGCTCGGACGCGAATTTATAAACTCTACCGCCGCGTATTTTCTAGCAAGCAACAATATATATATTCATATGAATGTGCTTAAAATTTTTATCATATAAGTGCATTTTTGATACATTTTGAGTATTTGACTAACTCATATAATGCATAAGTAACTAATAAATTCTACTCCTAAGTGATATCCTATAATACAAATAATGATTTCACTTTATTATCAAAAGTTGATGCTTTAATTGAAAGAAATAGAGGTTGAATAAACAAAGTTATACTATTTATAATTTTCGAGGGATTTCATAACACTTATAAATACTAACTATTGTTGAGAAAAAAAGAAGATCTTTGACATAATCTCCAAGATGATTGGTGTGAAGGATAAATACTTGAAGACAAATCACTAAGATTTTAACATATTTGGAGCTTTCTTCCCTTTTGCTATTAATTTATTAGCTCTGCCTTTACTAATCTATGCTTATCTTCCTTAACAACTATACAATTTGTACTTAAACATTTAATTACATACATAATCACACAAAAGTATAATAATTCAGACTTTTTTTTAGACGGTTTTCTTATTGCTTCTTAAAACAGTTTTTTAATAAAAAAAATTAAAAATTTTGAACTAAACAATAAGAAATCCGTCCCAAATAAAACTTCATTCTATAATTTAAGAGAGAAGGAAAAGGAAGCAAGACCACATAAGCCAGTTTAGATCCTCATCCAAATGTGAATGATTTTTTTGGATTTCTTATTAATTACTAAAGTCCAAGAGGGAAAAAAGGTTTTGCTAAGAACAAGCGGTCAGCAGTGTTAAGTGGGGGCATCATGACTATGTTGATAAAGCCGAAGGAACAACACTAATTTTGTCATTAGCCAAAATTAATGGCGACCGAAGACTTGACTAATCACATGACGGGCCTCATTTTCTTTCCTTGCATTTTAGAATCTTTGTCTTTTCATGATGTCGTGTCGGGTATTTAGGTTTAGCAGATAACATAAGAATATTTAGACCCCATATAAACTAATAATTAATACAATAATTCCGCAATGAATGGCTATGAAAAGACTGGAAATAGTTTTTTTAAAGTGACATTTAGATTAATTAAGAAAAAATCTCACTTATATATATTATATGTGTTGCGTCCAGGAGTATTCGCGGCGGTAGAGAAATATAAAATTAACGTCTTGGCATTAAACGAAAATCCGGCACGCAATCAGATAAGAGAGAGTGTGTAGCATTCACATGAGACACCAATGTTTTTACGTGGAAAACCCCTGAAAAGGGGGAAAAAACTACGGGGTCTAGCACAGTTTGAATGAATCCACTAGTATTGCAGTTGATTACAAAGGAGGTCCTTCTTTGGGGGAAGGCCTTGGCTTGATATATATCATATAGAGTACATTACATGGTAGGAATACAAATATTCATTGTTGATGTGTTTGTTCGGTGTATGACGTAAATTGGAAGGACCGTAGTCGGCGGGCGACGGAGGTCGGAAGGATTATAGTCAGCGGGCGACGTAAGTCTGAAGGACCGTAGTTGGCGGGAGACGGAGGTCAGAAGAACTATAGTCGGCGGACGTCGTAAGTCTGAAGGACCGTAGTCGGCGGGTGACAGAGGTCAGAAGGACTGTAGTCAGTGGGAAATGTAAGTCTGAATGACTGTAGTCGGTGAGCGACGGAGGTCGGAAGAACCGTTGTCTAGCGACGGAGATCAGAAAAACAACGTATAGAAGAAGACCATCAATGAACAAAAATCCAACATCAGGTAGATGTCTGGTGAATGTCTGATAATTGGCATAAGTCCAGTGTCAGGTAGAAATTTGGAGACGAACGGAGATCCGACGTCGGGTAGAAGTCTAACTCTAGTTGGAGGCCGAGGAGAATTATGACTTTAGATGGTATTCAGACAGAACTCCGACGTCAGTTGGAGGTCGGACGGAATTCCGGCGTCACTTGGAGGTCGAGCGGAATTCTGGCGTCACTTGGATAGAATTCTGATGGCAGTGGTCGAGGAGGAGTTCTTCCCTCCTATCCTTCTTATCTTCTCCTTCTTCTCTTGCTTGGGCCCCCCTTTCAAGAGAAATGAGGGGTCTATTTATAGATTTATGTAGTGGCATGACCTGTAAATAGGTGAGAGATCAAGGGCGAATCGGGAGTGGTTTGAATGAACGGCCGATATTGAATCCCTTGATCGTGGAGCGTTCATTAGACATTTGAAGGTCTTAAAGATGTCAGAATTTGCCAATTTGGGCTCGTTGGATTTGTCTCGTCGAGCCACTCGATTCGACTATAAGCACGTCAAGTTTGGAAACCGTTTTATAACTCAAATTGTGATTCGAACCTTGTGAATGTGCTTCGGGTATTCGATTTGGACCCATTTGGGCTTGGATTGAGTCAAATTTGGTGTCGTTGAGTTCGTATTTTCGAGACGCTCAGTTTGACTGTAAGTTTACTGAAATCGGAATTCAAGTGATCCGGATTTAATTTTTGAAGCTTTCGGCTTGATTTTGCCTCAAGATCCGTGCCCGATCAAGATAATTTTTGCATGATATATCAATATTTAATTTTTTATATTTTTTAATTGGTGAAGAGATAATTGTAAAATTAGTTGTTAATGATTAATGCAAGACTTAACTGGAGGGGGTTTCTTCCATCCACATTATATAAATTAATAAAACTTTAAAATATGTATGTAAATCCCACTGACATAAACGCTTCTTCTGCAATGAAGTCGACGTACGCATTGATCCCCTTCTAGTTATAGGGATTTTACTTTTCTAAAGGTTGGCATTATTTTTGGTTTACATGAAATATTATCCATTGATTAGTTTAGCGATCTAATCATCCCTGGCTAGTTCTTTGTCAGTTGTGAGAAGTGGTGTGAGTGAGTTGGGCCGACTTGAACTCGATTCGTTAAAGAGCTTACAATTTGAGCTTATCAAGCAATGAGTTCGAGCTTTAGCCTATAATCGAGTTCAGCCTAGTTCGACTCAAAAGCTTGTTAAGCTGCTCGATTAACTTAAAATATATTTAAAAATTAAATAAAATTAGCATTTTATAATATATTTTAGTATTTTAAAATTAAGTCTATATTAAAAATAAAAAAAATGTAATTTTTATTTAAAACTCAGAAATTGCGCTTAAAAATTGAGTCAAGCTTAAGCTTTTCAAATGAGCTCAAGCCTATAAAATTTTTATTTTTTTAGCCTATAACATTTTTAATGATTTGATCTTGAGCTTAATAAATGAGCTCAGCAAGAACTAAACAGACAAAGCTCAATTAAGCAATTACTTGACTTGACTCGACTTGTTTACACTAGGGGTGTCAAAATTGGTTTTCAGGTCGGGTTCGAGTCGAACTCGGAACTGACTCAGTTCAAACGGGTTGACCCTAACCCAACCTGGTTATGTAAAGGGTCGAAAGTTTAGACCCAGACCCGACACATCGGGTTTTTGGGTTCACCTGTTCGGACATGGTAACCCGTATTTTATCGGGTAGCATTACGCACGAGCAATTCGTGCTCACCCTTTTTGGTGCAGGAGACAAGGGAGCCAAGGTGTGGTACATACATGCAAGGATCGCGCTAGCGGGTTGAGCTGGAGGGAGGAGCGGGGGAGCCACCGAGCTAGGATGCGATGCAATCGTTTAGGTCCTACGGGAGCGGCAGCGGAGCTAGGCCCTAGGGTTTGGACCATTCGGTCCGATGTGGATACAAGCGCGAAAGTTGTAACCTTGAGAGAGTGATAGATGGTGGGGCTGCGGGATTTCATGAGTGCGGAGGCGAAGCGGGACTGCGAGAGTTAGGGTCTAAGTCATTTCTAGGTTCCGAGACAACCTGAACCCGACCCGATTTTTGAAATGAGTTGATTTACTGAACCCGAACCATACCTTGACCCATGTGACAAACATGTTTACCATAACTCAAAATTTTCGGGTCAGATTCGGGTCGTGCCAAATATTGAAACTCTTAGTTTACACCTCTAATTGTGAGATTGAATCGTAGATATCATATTATTGCACCTTACTCCATGATATTTCACATTGCCTCGTGCCCCCAAATCATAGTATTCATCATCATCCGTAGCAGTGCATGTAACTAACTGAAAAGCTGAGTTCACAAAGGTTTTGCGAGATAGCTAATCGCACTAGCTAAGAGTGTAAGTAAGTCGAGCCGGATTGAACTTAACTCGACAACGAGCTCACAAGTTAAGCTTATCGAGTTTCAAGTTCGAGTACTCGAGCTTGTAAACTAAATAAGCACGAGTTCAAGCTCAGTTGACTCGATTCGTTAGCTCATCGAGCTACTCGGTTTTAAAAAAATGCATACACCATTGGTATTTTTCGCATAAGTGCAGACGTGAAATGGTGAGAGCATTTACAATCGCTGGGGCCTGTGAGACCTCGTTCATGTGCCCTAATTTTCTTGCGATAGTGACTGCAAGAGCTTAGACGATGATTCATACTGTTTTGAGCCTATGACTCCGTGGCTGCAAGGTAAGCTCGATGTTCTTTTGATTATTACACTTATGCTTGCCTGAGTTGGCAACGATAAAGCAGAGCTCCCTTGATTTCATCTTGCACCCAACTGTCGGAGTCGAGTAAAAAAGGACAAGTCGAGCTCAAGCTTGTTTGATGGGTTTGACACGAGCTCGACTTGACTCGTTTGAACCCCTAGCACTAGTATTCATGCACAAAAGTTTTACTTACGTGAAATTTTGAGATTTAAAAGTTATTTTGCAAATGAATTGTGCAAGCTTATCTAACTCTTTGAGATGGTTCAAATGAGCCCATCCGAATTTGGACTAGACTTCATTTTATAAGTGTTGAGTCCACAAACATGCATGAAATCTACAAACATGTAACATTTTTAGACTACTACATTATTTCACAAAACGGGTTGCACGAGCTCGCCTGAATCGTCTATATTGTTCAAACAAGCTCGTTGTCATCCGAATTATGCTTCATTTGGTGTTCGTTGAACGATTATGCAGTAAATTGTTATTGGAAAAATTATGTAATTAAAAAATATATATATTGTAGGAGCTAATATATACATGTAAAAACATTGTTGCGGGCTAGAAAATACGCGGCGATAGAGGTTTAATTCTGCGTCTTAGCGTTGAACGGATAACTAGCTCACATACAGAGAACACAAGATTTTTAACGTGGAAAACCCTTGAAAAGGAAAAAAAAAAAAACCACGGGGCCTAGCCCAATTGAAAATGATTCCACTAGAACTTTGAGTCGGTTACAAATGGTTGAATCACCTCCAGGGGTGTTCAGGTTACAACTGGTTACTATCAAAAAGGAGTCGGGTGTTAGACCCAGTATCACTTGGAAGATCGGATGTCTATAGTCCGGACATGAGTTGAGCGTGGGGTCTGAATGTCGGGCCTTGAGTGACGTCGGGTCTTCGGCAGGACGTCGGGTCTTTGGCAGAACGTCGGGCCTTAAGCAGGACGTCGGGCCTTGAGCAGGACGTCGGGTCTCCAGCAGGGCGTCGAGTCTTCAGCAGGGCGTCGGGTCTTCAGCAGGGCGTTGGGTCTTCAGCAGGACGTCGGGTCTTCAGCAGGACGTCGGGTCTTAAGCAGGACGTCGGGTCTTCCGCAGTGGTGCAACGAAACTCCGGCGAGGCTTCGGTGGTGGTCCAGCGAGGTTCCTGCGGTGGTCCGGCGGTGGCCCGGCGAGACTCCTGCGGTGGTCCGGCGGTCGTCGAAGAGGAGCTCCCTCCTCTTCTTCCTTCTCTTCTCTTCTCCTCTCTCTTGCCTGGATCCCCCATGTCTGTCGTAGGGTAAAAATCCGGCGATGGGCGAAAGATTTTTGCGTCGGAAGAGCGGTGGAAAGTCTGGAGCGGGCAGATGGTCCGACGTCGGGCAGAAGAAGTTCCAGCGTACGGACAGAAGTCCGACGTCGGGTAGAATCCAACGGAAGGGCAGAAGTTTGACGTCGCGGGTGTATAAAAGTCCGACGAAGTCCAACGACGGAAAGCCGGCGACTTGGGCAGAAGAAATCTGGGCACGAGCGAAGTTTTAGAGTCGGGTAGAGTCCGACAACGGGCAAAAGGAATCTGACGGGCGGAACAGAAGCGGTGGTCTGGTTAGAAATCCGGTGACGGGTTGAAGTTAGTGTGCACAGTAGGAAGTCCTATGAAAGCTTCTCTCAGCGAACGGGATAAGAGTCCGCGATTGGCAGAAGTCCGCGTCGGGTGAAATTCTACGTATGGGTTGGAAGTTTGGCGTCTGGGTAGAAGTCCAACGAAAAGTCCCGGCGACAGGTAGAAGTTCAGAGATGGAAGAATCGGCGCGGCAGAAATCCCAGCATCAAGTCGTGCTGCCAGGTGAAAGTTCAACGTGGTGGTCAAGGAGTCTCTTCCTTCTCTTCATTTTCTTCTTATTTTTTTTCTTACTTCCTTCGGCTATATTTCGGAAGCGTCAGGTTGTATATCGTCAGAACTTCGGCGTTGGTCGGCAATAGGTGGAAGTCTGGCGGTCGGATCGAGGAAGAGTCTCTTTCCCTTTCTTCTTGCTCGCTGCTTCATTTTCTTCTCTCTGCTATGAGGGCCTCTTTTCCCAACTCTAATTCGGGGCACTCCTTTTAATGAGAAATGAGGACTATTTATAGTTTTCTGAAAGTGGCTATGAACCCATAAATAGTGAGAAAGATCATGGATAAATGGGAGTGGCTTTGAATGGACGGTCCGATGTTAAATCTTCATTTGATCGTGGATCGTTTAATGAGCATTTGAATGGTGCTTAATGATCATCAAAATTCAGCGATCTAGGCTTGTTGGATTCTCTTCGTCGAACCGTCGATTCGAATATAAGAAGTTCATGTTTGGAAAACTGTTTGGTTAATCAAATAAATTGTTATTTGAACCTTTTCGAATGTGCTGGTCGAGTTTGATTGGGACCCCATTTGAGCTCGGATTGAGTTGAAATTTTTGTGTGTTGGGCTTCATATTTCTAAAGACGGTTTCAGTATACTGGGAAGTTGCTGGAAATTGGAGTTCAAACGAGGTTCTCTCCAAATTAATTGTTAAAGTTTCCAACTTGATTTTATGCTCGAGATTTTTGCTTTGATCAAGAAAAATTTAAAAGATTATTTTCAAGCATAACAAAAAGCATTTTTGCTAAGGCCTTTTTGACGTTGCAATAGCATGCAATACCTATGTAAAATGAGTGAGAAGAGCAACGTTTCATACACTAACATTTTCTTTACTTAATATTTTTTTTAGATAATGAAATAGGAAGGAAGAAGGAGAATGAGGGAAGATGGGGAGGAAGAAGAGAATGTTAGAGGGGGAAAGAGAAGGAAATAGAGAAGGAAAACAAGAAGAGGATCAGAGGAAGAAGTTACCTGAACACTAGAGAGGGCGGGGTCGGCTTGTTCTACGCGAGATGTAAGGGCTCGACGGGTCGTGCGTCTCTGTCCAGTAGAAGAGACTTGGAGGGGAGGAGAGGAACAGAAATGCGCTAGGCACGGGGGTTGGTCGCTAGGTGAATGGTCGCTGGTCGGTTGCGTCTGGACTCGATTCCGACAGAGAGGTATGAGGAGGAAGCTAGATCCTCGTGCTAGGGCAGAGGTTTGACGGAGGGAGCCGCCCTTCTGTCTCGACGGCTCGGTTCGGTAAGAGAGACGAAGGGAGGATGCACGGGCTGGAGATGGAATCCGACTGGAGAGAGGGGTTCGGCTTGCTTGAAAACACATTTAAATTAACTTAGAGGAATTGAAATTTAGCTTAAGCCAATTACGCTTGGCTTGGGTCAAATTCTTGAATCAGCCCCTGCAATCAATTTGAATCCAATGGGAGTAAATCTGGTCAAATTCGGGGTCGACATGGGCTGATATGTGGTTTGATCGAAATCGATCGAGGTGTGGAGTCAAATTCAACTGATCCGAGTCAATTTTGAACTTCGTATGATTTGGTTAATGCAATTTTAATGGAAAATCAAGTTCAAATTGGAAAACTTGAATTTAACTCGTCGTGCGCTCAATCGAGTCGAATCCAAGCACGGTTATGGCCCAACCGGCTCTAATACTACTCAATTGAGGAGGAATATGCACCCATTGAGAGCCGCAAGTGTGAAAAACGAGACAAGCAACATTAAACTATGAACGTTGTTGGTTGTTTGATAGAGCTTGGCAGAGATGCTGTGTTGCAGGTCCATATGGGTTTGAACTAGAACCTACCGACAATTCGGTAGGTTCGAAACCTGGAATTTCGCATTGAGCTGTCGGTTGAATCGAAAAAACCATTGAAAGTAGAAGTTCTTGTATTCCGAAAATATTGGTAATATTCTTTGTTTTCCTAAAAACTATAGAATGTCTAAGAGATCAATACATGGCCTATTTTGTTATTTTTTGGTCTGTAATATATGTCATCTACAAAATGAGTTAGATATATTACAATATTAGATCTAGATATTATATAATATATAATATATATATAAAGATATATATATTAATATATATATACTATATATATATAATAATAGTATTATATATTATATTTATATAATATATATATATATATATATATATATTAATATATATCAAAAATCTGAACACAAAACCTCCAATACCAAATCTGGTAGATGACCTGAAAAATCACAAACCATGTCAGAACCTTGTTTAAGGCTTCGTTTGGACGGCCTTCTGTACTGCTCTTCTTAAAACGGTTTTTAGTACAAAATATTTTTAATTTTTGTACTAGAAAGCCACTTTAAGAAGCAAGAAGTAAGCCGTCCCAAATGAAGCCTAAGTCAGTAGATTGCTTTCTTAAGAAGGCAAACAAGATTTGGGTAGTATGAGTCATTTAATCCTTACAATTGAGAAATAAAAAATGTTTTCATGTAAATTATCATGTAAGTAAGGCTTTGATCATCTAACTAAAATAAATGGGACCAATAATTTATGAAAGCACCCAAAATTAATAACTCAATGTTCGCATTTTTGCAATTGGACTGAACTATTTCATATACTATTCATACTCAAGGTTTGTAATGAATCTCTATGACGGCGCATTGTCTAGCAAGTTAGAACAATTTTTTCATCCTGTAAGACCATTGCATAACTTCCAAGATTCACTTTGGTTGGGTGTTATGAGAGATGTTGTTGACTTGTTAGGACATGAGGTGAGCTTTTTTTAAATACGCTCAGCATTGGTAAATAAAATTAGGGTCATCATTACAATCAACAGTGTCTAATTAACATAGACACTAATGTGGTAATCAATGCATAGAAGGTCCATCACATATGCCAGAGAGCACCATGAAAATCAAGTTTATAGTAAAATAAATTCTAGTGCAACATACATGATGGAGAATTTAAAAATATAATTCCAAAATATATATTATGCAAAATCAAGATTGTTCATATAAAAAACCATCAGTGCTCTTGAGATCGTAAGACAGCATTATGATGATTTATATTCTCAAAATCAACGAGCTAACATGCTTTACGAAATCATATTAAAGGCTTTGTTTGGGTCAGCTTTCTTATTGTTGTTTTAAAAATTTTTTTTAGAACCCAAATTTTTAATATTATATTAAAAATTTGATTTAAAACAGTAAAAAACCGTCCCAAACGAACCCAAAGCCCCTCAAATAATATAAACACGAAGGCTCGAGATCCGTAAGGTCGTCATGCCAGCATGCCATAAGAAGGCCTTGGACATTATCAAATGGCAAGCAAATTTCAGACATCTATGTGACTATATCCGGCCGCAGCGACGGGATCGAATGACGAGCAGAAATCTTATTTCATTATAATGACCGAGACGGAGGCGGCGCCGAGGGCTCAAGGGCAACTGGGTTAGAGGAGGAAGGGGCTTGTTGAGGGGCAAATTATTAGGTCCCGTGACTCCACTAAAAAATTTGGCCACTTGAATTCGTACATGTGTTTGGCATAAATTTAAGTCAAAGCACCGTCTAAAAGTAGACAGGAAAGCGCAGATCAAAGTGCCAGTCAAAAGCGCATGTCAAAGCTGTTGTCAAAGAGCACCGAAAGCACAGTCAAAACACACGTCAACGTATGACAAACCTAAACCCCTTTATCATATAAAATAGAGTAGGATAATAATTATTTTATATTCTATAAATAAAGTATATAATTAATTTGTTATGAATTCATCATTTTATGTTTGATACGTCCGTCAAAATTAGCCTTGATCGGGCCGAATCTCGAGACAAAAGTATAGTTGGAACCTTAAAAAATTAATTTTGGGGCACCTGAAACTCCGATTCAGCGAGCTTAAGTCAACTGAGCGTCTTGGAAATACGAATCCAACGTACACAATTTCAACCCAATCTGAGCTTCCAAATTGGGCCAAATCATGAACCCGAAGCGTTGTATGGAGGTTCAAACCTAACAATTTTGGAGGTTACCAAACGGACTCCAATTTGACGAGCTTATACTCGAATCGAACGGCTCGACGAGACGAATCAACGAGCCCAAGATCACCGAATTCCGAATCACTAACATTCAATAGTTAACCAAACGGGTTGATGACGGGTTCATATCGGCCATCCTTCAAAACCACTCCCCATTCGCCGCTTGATCTCACACACTCATTTCTGGGCGCCATGCCACTCCAGCAATACATTTTACTACAATTGAAGCCCTCTTTCTTCACAATTTGGAGGGTTCCAGCAAGAGAGAGGAGAAGAGCAAGTGCAAGGTAAGCAAGAGGAGGTGATCGCTCCTCCTTCGACGTACCGTCCGCGACCATCCTTGTCGGAGGTCCGCTCGGTTGCCTACCGTTGCTCGGTTCTCCTACGCAGGCCTCATAGTTCTCTGCGCTGCACTCACCGTCCTAAGTGCGGCCTCATCATCCTCGCCCGCTAGGTAACCTATCTCTCTCTCTTACCTGGCTTATCTATCGCCATTCTCTAGCATCTAGCGCTCGACCTCGTGCTCAGTCTTCGTCTTGCCATCTCCTCACTGCCGGTAAGATCCCTATCCGTTGACTTATAGAACTCTCGTCACGCTCCCTCGCTTGAAGTGCTCCGACGTCCTTGCCTGAAGACCTCCAACGCCCTGCTGTAAAAAGACCCTGACGCACCCTGCTGCTCGGATAGATATCGACCATCTCTTCGCTGGATGATCCCACGTCCTGCCATGCGCATTACGTGGTTCATCTCCGAGGTCGTTATCTCTGCCTTAAGGCCCGACGTTCTGCCAAAGACCCGACGTTCTCCTGACCTCGAGATCTCCGACGTGCATCATATGTGCCGATCATTCAGATCCCCACGCTCAGCTCCTATGTCCGACTATTAGCATCCCTCATCCTTCTAAGCTGTCTGCTCTCCGATATCTGTCTCTCTCTCTACTACATCTCCTCGTTTCTCTCTCCTCTTCGCCTTACTAGTCTCACTACTGTTCGTCTTCATACCTGTAACTCCTATGCTACTTGAGGTCTCTCTCACTCTCTCATCCTTGCTCTCAACTCTCCGTCATACCTCTCATACAGTTTCTAGGTGGAGATCACCTCTCTCATCTTATCTTCATTGCGCGCTATGCCGCCTCGTCTGGTGTTCTTCTTCTTCTCTTTCTCTTGCTCTTTCTCTCCTTCCTTCAGCGTGGCTCTCTGCAACTCTCTGTTACATATTCTCTTCTCTCTGTCTTTCTCCGCCATCTCGTACGTCTCCTCGTTAGCCCCTCGCATGCTCCACTTCCCTTGCCATTCTCATAGACACGGCTTATCTGACGCCTCCTGGACTATCTTCAACTGCTCCTTCTCTGACTCTCTCGTCTCTTCCTCGTCGTATTTTCTAGCCGCTCAATTTCTCTCTCTCTTTGCTATACTGTGAATTCTGTTCTCATATCTCGCTCCTCCTACTCATGCGTCTCTCTCATCTATCTCTATATTTTTTCCAGCTCTTCTCCATCCATCTCTCTCACATATCTTTTCTTCCTCTCTCCTTGACATATCATCTCTCTCGTTGCCATAATTCTTTCTAACTCGACTTTAACATCTCTCACACTTGCTATTGAGCTATAATTCTCTCTGCTCTCTGCATACTCCTCGACGCTTGTTCTCTCTTGTAACTCAACTCTCTTTTCAGTGCTCTCTCCGTTTTTAATACGTCGTCTGATCATCGTCTGCACTCTCTTGCAAGCTCTCCGTTCTTGCCTTGCTCGTATCTTTACTACTTGCTCTCTCTACAGCTACGTCTCTTCTCATACTAAGTCGATATCTCATCATTGCTCTTTCTTGCCTTGCTCTCTATTCTCCCTCTCTCTTGCTCTCTCCCTGCTCCTCTCTCTCATACTCTTTCTCTCTCTCTCTCTCTGTCTCTCTCTTGCTCTCTTTTATCATTATTCTCTCTCTCTCCTCTGCTTCTCTCTCATCTCGCTCTCCTTATCTCTCGTTCTGTTGCACTCTCAGATTGTCATGCTCGTCTCCGCTGCGCCATCTTCTATGCACTCACTTCTCTTCATATCAATAATGAGAGCGCGTTCTTTAGGTCTCCTCATCATATCTCTCTGGTCTCTCATGGGCTCATCTTCTTGATCCGCCCATATCTTCCATAACAGACGCTTACGATAACTCTTGCATGCTACATCTCATCTTGCATACAATAACTCTTTCTAAATATCTCCAAACTTTCACGTCATAAGCAAATAACCTTTTTGTGCATGCTCTCTACATACCTTAGTCTCTCTGCTCTCATCTTGCTGCGCTCCATACCTCTCGTACTAGTTCAAGGCTCGTTATGTTCCGTGGCCCTACATCCACAAACTTAAAGTTTTGAGGCCTCATTAGTCCCTTTGCTCTTTGGTATCTCTACCTCTGACTGCGCGTACTCCTAAGCGCTCGCGTTACTCCTTCTTGCTCTTCGTGGCTCCATAAGATGCATACTCTAAGGCTTTCTGCTCTCTTGATCGCTTCAATACTCTGCTTGCCTCCATACCTCCGTGTCATACTGCCTTACTGTCTTGCTCAATAACTCTAAAGAATCGTCCTCCATACATGCATACTCCCTTGTCTCTGCCATCGGCTTACGTTCTCTATCTCTCCTCTCTATCTGGCTCTCACTCTACTCTCATAGTTATGCTATCCTCATCCTCTTGCCTTTCTTCTTGTCTCTCTAACCTCCTCCTTGTGCTTTCTCTACATTCCTGCATATAGAAGATTACTTGCCACCTCTCTCATTCTAACGCTACTACTCTATGTTCTCGCCCCATATGCTCTTCGGGTCTGTCTCTCCCTCCCTCTCTCTCTCCTCCTCCTCCTGTCGTACCTACTCTCTAATCTCTGCTCTCACACTTCTCCTCTCGAGTGCACTTATGCGGATTAGACATACCCATGGTGCTATTGCGTCTCGCATTACATACTCTCGATCGACTGCCTGCTGCGGCTTACTATCAGACATCTCACTGCATCGCTCTTACATCCGTAGCTTGAATTCGTGCTTACTTTAGTCTCAAAGCATCGAGCCGAACTTGAAACTCGAAGCTTAACTTGTTGAGCTCGTTGTCGAAGTTTAATTCAAGCCGGGCTCGAGCTTACTACACTGCCTAGTAGGCGATTAGCTATCTCGTCTCCAAAACCTTTGTAAAACTCAGCTTTTAGTTGTTACAAATGCACTGCTACGAATTTGATGATGAATACTATGATCTTCTCGGGTGGCACACCTAACATGTGCAATCATCATTTATTATAGCTCGTACTAAAGCCGAGCAAAGTCAAGTATCCATTGCCTTAATTGAGCGGTTGTCTGTTTAGTTCTTGCAGCTCATTATTAAGTCAGTCACAATCCATTAAAAATGTCTCTATTAGCGCTATAACAAATATATGACTTTTATTGGGCTCTTGTAGCTGTTCATTCTGTGGAACAAGCTTTAAGCCTCGTGTACCTCAATTTTTAAGGCCGCTAACTCTGCATTTCAAATAACAATGTTCTACTCATTTGTTTCTTATTCTTCCTATGAGATCTATACATTTCTACACCCTCATATACCCTACAATATTAATCTATTCTTAATGCTAATTTTTACCTTTTAATTTCTAAATGCATATTCTCTTCAAGGTTAATTGCTCGTCTATATTGCTTTCTCTCTAATCCTACATGCCTCTTCGATGCCCTCGACATACCCTATGCGATGCTCATCCCATCATCTAATATGTGCTACTAACCTCGTCATATCACATCAACTGTCTGACTTATAGCTCTCTTCCGTCTCATGCTCCTCTCTATCACTCGTCTACTCTGACATCCTACATACACGCGCTCTCGCTCTCCTCTGTGCTCTCACTCTTTATCCTCCCACTCTACTCACCCCACTTCATACTTTCCGTACACTACGAATACTCCCCTTAGGGGCTCTCTGATCTTCAGACTCTCGCTTACTATGCTTACTTCTTTCTCACATGGAGAATTATGTTCATGCATACATACCCAAAATAATGCCAACCTTAGAAATGTAAATCCTCTGCTCTCTTCACACTAGTAAGGGGATCCAACGGGTCTTACGCTCTGATCTCATTTCGCTACGTAAGTAACGTTTCACTCTGCTCTCTAGTGCGGACTCTTACCTTCCTCTCTCTCGCTCTCTACATACATATTTTAAAGTTTTTCATGTCACTGGTTTTAAGTGATTAATGTCATACTCGAAGAATACCCCTCCCATTAACGTCCTTCTACATCGGCTCTCTACTCTAATCTTGCATAATAAACATCATCATTACTCTTTAGGTGGGCTCAGAAAGAATGTATTCACATCGAAAAAATTGAGCTCGAATGTTCTACTCAGATTGATCTACCTTCATCCAACTTAATAATACCAATATGCAAAAAATAAAAGACAAGTAATTGGAAGTGTTATCCATTGACATAAGAAATTATCTTTAACTCAATCGACACAGAGCAAGTCTTGAGGCAATAATTCAAGCTGAGGAAGCCTTCAAAAAAAATGACGCTGATGGAGGGTGATCACTATTTGAATTATCTCAGACATTTGCGCAGTTAAACTTAGCGGTTCCATAATTCAACCATACGGCCTCGTCGTGGTCTCCTCTGGCATAATACAACACAATAAGTCACGGAGATTTCCCTATTCGATACATCCTCAAAGCAAACGGACACCAAAATTTTTGAACGCATCAGAGTCGCGTCGTAGCTCTCTAAATTTGATGTGGTGGTTCCAAAATCGAAGTGCATCGCGAATTTAGCCAATACGGTCTCCGGAAGGGCCGCTCTCCGGTAGTTATACTAACCATCTTTTAGAGCGATATGATACGCTTACCAGAATTCTCACTTGCGAGTTACGATATGCTCCAGAATAAATTCTTCTTCAAATGGCGTCTTTATGCGGCTCGCTCGGACGCAGGAACACAAGACGTTTCCTCCAGGATTTCTCTCGAGACACACAAACGCAAGATGGCATCTCTCGCAATCTATGAGAGACCTCTCAATAAGTACATCAACTGGTCTCGAGAGCTCACTACGAACAATCCTCACGATCAAGAGCGTCGGCACGAAGTAAGAGAATCGGCTGAGGGCATTAAAGCAAAACACAACATTCACTGCCATTTTGCGAATTACCTCGTGCACCTTGAGTATTGCTAAAAGATGAGACACTAGTTAAAGCTAGGTCATGGACTAGTCCAAGCAATCTCATAAATAGACCCCTCATGTTCGTACTTGAGCAGGGGGCCAAGCAAAGTGAGGAAGAACAGAGATAGGTAGATATGGTAATGCACTCTGGAAAAAGTAAGAAGATACTCACGTAACCACCACTGCCGTCTCAGGAGAATTCGTCCGTAGGAACGTCCAGAATTTTGTTACGCGAGTCGACCTGGTCACAAACTCGCCTCAATCGCTCTCATTACCCCTCACCTTTAGATCCTCAAATCTCACAGAAGTACCGCCTAGTAAAATATGACGTCGGACGTACCATGCAGACATTAAGCACCCCTGACAACTTAACTTAATGCCATACTACAGTGCAAACTTGTGCTCCTATGTCGGCTCGCCTCTGAAAGGGAAGCAAGCTAAAATCCAACATCAGCCATCTAGACTATACTCACCCGATCGCCGTGAACCTATGTATGCCACCGAGTCGTATGCGTACGGCATACTAATTCCTAACGCGAATCCAAGCGTGACATTGAATAGTATGGTCAATAAGTAGTATATCGAATTCACCAGTAGCACTCTCTTAGCTATAGTTTGAGTGAGTCCTAGTGTCACGAAGTTGTAGTAGGTCTTCCTATCGTTGGTCTAAGTGCAGTTTGCTGTCATAGGCATGAACCAAATCACAGTCAAGTTATGGACAATGTTTCTGCCTGACCTCCATTTAACAAAATAAGAAATGTCCTTACGATCCACTAATGACAATGCATTATGTAAGTCGTAAAGTGGCATCTCGCGCGAGCCAGAAAAGCATATGTCCTTCAGATGTTCTAGTACGTTTGATGCCCCTGACATCTCAGATTAACACGAAAAAGTAAATATCCACTACACCCATACGAGGATATCCCTCTTCCATAGCCGCAGCCGACTGACTCCGGTCTTCAGATCGCTACAGGACAAGTCTATTCAAACTGTGAACCCGACCTGGAGAAAATAGGTGGGACCGCTCTCGTTATCTCTACTCAGGCCTTACCATTACAGTGATCTCTAATGGTCTCCCGCCAACTTCTCGAGTAGGCTCAGACTCATAGTAACAGAACCACAAGAAAAGGCGTACTATGAATCCTTCCGACCAGGTGGCGGCTTCGGCATCCCGAAAATCGGAAAAGGCCAAAAATACGGTCCCCTAGCACGACAATATCATACGGTCGGCCCACTTCAGATACATGTGGCCGAACGAACACAGACGATGGCCAACCGGCATAATAGGTGGCCATACTACCTACAGGGCCTAAATTGACTCCTAAATGTCTCTAGGCCTCACAGGGGGGGGAAGGAAGAGAATCACAGATGGAGATATATATATTACCATACCTATGTCATTGTTACTACGTATGATAAGTATATATCAAAGCAGAAAGGCCTTACCAACAAACATATATATAAATAACATAGCAATATCTAGATGGATTCATTCAAACTGTGTAGATCCCCGTAGGTTTTCCCCCTTTTAAGGGGTTTTTCACGTAAAAAACATTGGATGTATTCATAGTGAATAGCATATACACTCTTCTCTTTATCTGATGACGTGTCGGATTTTATCGTTCAATGCAAGACGTTAATTTTATCTCTTACCGCCGCGGAATACTCCTGGACGCAAATAAATTAATAGATAATAGATAGAAGATATATATATAACTGTAGAGTCTAATGCTAAATGTCTCTGCTTTAAAAAATCATATGTGCGCAGTCTTTTCATAGCCATGCATGCGGAATTATCTGTATGTAATATTAGTTTATTTATGGGGGTGTAAATATCTTATCGTTTATCTGCTAAACCTAAGATACCGACACGACACATGGAAAAGGACAAAGATTCTAATGCAAGAAGAAAATGCAGGCCCGTCATGTGATTAGTCAAGTTCTAAGTGCTCGTCGTCCTCAAGTTGAATCTCTGGCTAATGATCCATAGAGCTTTATGGGGTCGTACCTTACTATCTAGGCTGCTTTATCAGCACTATCAGTTCATGCTGCCCCACTTACCACGCTGACGCCCTGTGGCTTAGCAAATAGCGCTTTTTTTCCCCTTTGGAATTCGCTAATATATTACTAAAAGAAAGCCTCAGAATGATAAGAGAGATACATTCAACATGTAGCGGATTGAGGAGATCTATAAACTGGCTTCCATGTGGTACTTGCTTCCTATTTTCCTTTACATCAATCGTGATAAATTTGCTTTAGTAAAGTGACAGTTTTAATGAGATTGGGACGTGGCATTTACCTTGACTTTATGGTCTCAGGTTTACGCACCACTATATATGCTTCAAATCATATGCTAGTGTCTCAAAGATAAACTGATTTTAAGAAAGCATTGTTAAGAATATAGATCGCCTTGCCTAAAAACACTTAGATATAGTTCCTGCAAATATGCGAAGTGCTCCCGTTTATATATCCTTTTGATCGTCTCGCATTATGAGAATTAAAGTTCCTCTCAGAGTTACTGATACGTCTGATACCTCGCGCAAAATATTAGGATATGATCAGGAGCTCTAAGATATAGGCAAAAGCACGATAAGTATGGCCGTTACATGAAAAGAAAATTATGAATGCCGAAAATAAAGCATCCTTGAAACTCCGATTTTCAGTGAGACAGCCTTATACAGATCAATAAATAAGCTAACAGGCAAATTTAGTAAGTCTGACATTCTCCCGGATACTAGATACACGATTCTCGAACGACACGCGCCAATTCATAGCACCTAAAATCAGATAGCTGCCAAATCGGCGAAGTCGCAAAAACTGATGGGTCAGCGCACATCCTCCTAATGTGCTAGAAAGTGGTTCGTATCATACACGCAAATATTAATTATCTCAACGGGTCTTCCTGGTTTAAGACGAGGCTGTGTATGCATCTCTGAATTAGCGTATACGCTCAGGAACGTATAGCGATCCTGACTGTTAAGCTCCTGCGAGTTAGCTTCTGATCAGTTGAATTTGCTTGACAAATCAACGCAAAGAGACGCACATTTAATTCCATAGAAAATCATGAATTCGTGTTAATACATATTGGGTTGCACTCTAGATTTCCTCAGGAGCAATCCATATGGAATCATTCTTCCAGCTATATTCGTCCGCTATTTAGTCTACTCTATGCTATTTACGCGCCATGCTAAAACTTTGAAGAGAGAGAAAAGTGTAAATATAAGGTAGAGATATTAAATTAATCAAAGAATATTGACTATAATGCTCAGTTTAAATGTAGAAACTGCACCTTTATATATCTAGGCACTATATGTCACTCAGTTTGAATCTGTGTGTGTGTAGCACACCAGGCTCGCAGAGAGCAGCGAGAGACCTCACAGAGAGAAGAGGAGCACTGAAGGATGGTATGCCCGCCAGCCCGGACATCCAAGTCAGGATCACGCCACAATAACACGGTCATCTTTGGAATGTGATTGTATGTATTAGGGGGTTATCTCGCTTGTCCTCTTATGAATCTTAAACGGGTCTCAATAATACTAGTGCTCTCGAGGCTTTAAGGAGATCATCATCTCAGATCCTCGATTGATCATAGTTTAGCACGTAACTTGAGCGGCTCAAGGACACTATACTCTGTTCGCGAATCTACTCTCTACCTCAGACTTTTATATTGAGTCGGTACGGGAACCACTCTGTCTATAGGTACTCTCGATCTCAGGTTAAGTTTTATTCACGACGATGTATAAGATATTCTCGTCGCTATCAGTTTACCACCATACGCTTCATAAGGAAATGCTTACACGTAACTGATACTTCTCGATATACGGTCCTCACGGTACTTTGAGAGTGTTAAGAATTAGATCTTAGACCAAATAGTGCCTCGCCGCGTTCTCGCATTATTAACGGATATACGAAACGAACGTGTTCCAATAAGGAACCGCATACGTCGAGACGCCACATGCTCGCGCACTAGTCCCTTGACATCTTGTTCATAATGTCGACTGTACACTCCTCACCCATACAGGAGCCATAGCATCCTAAGTCTAATTATTTTTTATCAAGACCTCACTTGCACCCATAAGACTTCCTCGACGTCTGTAGCTCTCAAGGGCCGACGTTAAGTGTGGCTCTACCGTACACTGATGTTAGATGGATATGCGCCGCAGTCGGTACGATGGCAACACTGTTACGTTTTCTCTTAATCCTGTTAGACATATTCCGTCCGACACTGCCGCTGTACATCTCGTTTTTAGGAATTTATGCAGAGCCAGTATGTAATAAATCAGCATCACAATTGCACGCGTTGACAAATGACGACATGAGAGCCTAACACCTGACATCAACCATATACTTACCTTAACCGAACTACTAATACCCGGCGCAGTGGCCGTATGCCAATGTGTTGTTTCTGAGACCTACACCTTTTCCTGAAAGACAAGATGTATCCTCTAAAACAACATTAACAATGCCCTTTGACTCGCGTACCTCAATCAAATGACGGCACACTTGAACAACACATCGACCAGCTCTAACTACACAGGGCCTTCATCTCTTTGACCCTACCAGGAATCTTCACATAGGAACCGCAAACAAAGCGATCTAAGCTCCAAGTGTTCCCAAGCAAGGAAGAATACTCATGAAACCAGACCTGAACGCATGATACCCATCTTCTCCCGGAGCTACATTTCTTCCAAATTCTATATTTTAAAGGAGAATCATTAAAATAAAAGATAGAAAACTTTATGTAAGGAGACTACCCTGCATCAAAGACGACCGGAGGATTCTACGCTGAGAGAACTCTCAGACATCAACAGTGGCCCTTTTCCTAACACACACAGCTTGTCTAAATAGCTTCTATAGACTCTAACTCATGAATTTTTGTTATATTTGTTTGAATGAAAAGCTACAAAAACCTTTCCTACTGGCGCAAATCATCATATTTGATTAAAATATCAATATTCTTTCTTTCGCTTTTTGTTTTGACACAAAACTCTACAAAAGATCACATCATAATCCAAGGCACATTCATCCCCCTCTCTTATGTGACAAGCAAGGCAACTCACTTGGTATAACCCAATACGCAACCTACAATAATCAAGTGCCTACTACTGATTATGTAGTTGCGATTTCGATAGACGGCCAGGCCCGTAGTTAAAGCATCAATTGTGCCCTCTTCTCAACAAGAGTATAGTTTGACTATAGGATAAACCATACACTCGTTTGTAAAGCGTGTGCTCATAATGTGCTAAGACACTTCATACTTCAACTTATATCTCTTATGTCGCGCAAAACGGCTCTTTAATACAAATCAGACTTACACTCATAAAAGACGCTTTACATACAAATGCTTTTCTAGTATACATCTTACACACCGCACCTAGACGAATATGTACTTGCGCAACAGCTCTCCACAGAATACTAATTGACTCTCACGTAATAAGCCTGGGATTCCAATTAGTCGATCACTTACTCCTGGACCTTGTGGCGCAACAAACTTATTTGATCTAAGCAAATACCATCTTACATTACTCGAAGCTCGAATCACAAATTCGATAGAATACCATTGAATCCACAAATGTATTGCTACTCTTAAAGGTCATCAACTCTAACGAAGAAAACGCACGATATTCAGTTTATAGATGCTGAATTTGCAAATCCTAATAGTGTCGCTGAAGGTCATAAATACATGAACCATCATCCACCAATCGTATATGCGATATTGGAGGGTAACTATGGAGAGCCTAAACTGAATCTGCATCTCTCACACACAATTACTTAGAAAAAGTGCAAAAGATCGACTTCAAATTAATCATTATCTATCGCACAATCACAAATGATATTGTCATAAATACATATAGAGCTAATGGCAAGCGCTAAGATGTAGCTTTCTATACTCACCTCTCTACAGCGTTCTCATGTCAGAGATCCACCAGTACTAGAGCTGACATACGATATACACTATCGGCACAACGAGTCTTAGACCTCTCTACGACACTCACACACATCGTCGTTTACTATGTCACCAGATCAGCACATCTGACTTAATTTCATTGTAGATTCGACCGAAGATAATACAGCTGAGTCGAGCGCGAGAGACTTCTCCCAAACTCAACAGCTTAAAGTCTCATATATATTTAGCACACACAGGGATCCAATGAAATTCTCGACCTGCTCTCTCCACATTCACAAACGTTAACTATAACAGAGAGAGCAGAGATCAGGTGCGATACTACAAATACAAATCTGCTCGGAAAAGGTACTTCCAGATCTTGTGTCACGTTACTAATACACTCTACAATATTTTACTCTCATCCTCTCCATTGGCTAGTAAAACTGTGTGTCAGTAGTTCAGATCTGCATGAATAACGACTCACATAGAGCATGCTGAGATCTCTTACCTCTCGCAGGTTAGATATAAGATACGGAAGCCTAGACAGCTAGACGCATATAGAATGTGATGTGTGACATGATGGTCTGATTGATCCTCCTGGATCTCTTATTTTGCTAATATCAATTAAGTGGTAGGCAAGCAGAATATAGCCGCAATATTATGAACCTCGCAACATCAAGCCATCTATATGAGAATGTCTAGGTGCTATGCTATTACTAAGAGAACATTCCAATCGACAACTATTTGTGATGGATCGACGATCTACACACATAGTGCAACAACAAGTATGGTTTCTGTGGCTCACGCGAGAGACTGTAAGGCAATGCAAGACTTAGAATAGTGATAGAACAAGTTTTTCACCTGCATTATGAATTGGAGTATCTTTGTCTAATGCCAATATGATATATATTTATGTGGTAAGTATATCTGAAGGACCTGTGTTTGACATCTATGAAATTAGGAGGTCAATTAGTCGCCCCCCAAGTTCCGAGTCAATTTGTAAGTCGAGATATGTCGAACCATGTGAACTAAACTTCAACAACATGATGGAATCATGCTCAGCATCTATGAATAGTTTATGTTTATAGCATGTGAACATTCCTTTTTAAAATTTCTACCAGGAGATATGAGAAGATCAATTTGTTCCAAATACAATTATAGAGAAAGATTTAAATGAACTTAAATGTTGGTTATCCTGGAAGTGAATAGCATTGAAGCAATGACTACTCCTTATCACCCAACGTATAATCTTGGAGTCATATGAAAGATATGCGCTGCCTCAACCCAAAGATCAGATGGAGAACGTGACTGTTTCCGCTACAGACTCCTCGGACGTGCGACCGATAACCGTGTGCTTACGATAAGTAGAGATATCTCGCGAGAGATCGGATCTAGAAATATTCATATGATTTCATACAGAATACTTTCGATCGTGTAATGTGCTAACGATCTGAATCTAGCATCTCTTTAGGTCACGACAAGCTAGTAATGATGAAAGATCTGAGCGTGTGAGAGGATACATAGCCATTTCTCATCGAAATGACACCAATACTCCTTCTTCCATTGCGAGAGAGTGTAGTGTAGCGAGACACAACACCTGTCGATATTGCTAGATGGAGAGCAACACGCCTAACTCTCGGTCGCTACTGTGTATAGTATGTACTCAACCACATAGTACAAAAATTAAAGTAATGATAGTAGCTCAATCATCGTATGTAGCCTCATATCTCTCAGCTGTCAGGATCGTAGTTCCCGTGTATGTGACCATGTATCGCATGTAATGGCTCCCCATAAATAGAATGTATACTCTACTAATCAACGGTCATGAGTGTTCTTGTCATAGCTTTAAGAGCAGAGGGTTCTGACCTGAGAATAATAGATTTAAGGCACACGCTCAGAGCAATGAACCTCGACAGGGCTCTCGCCAAACCGAGGATTGATAGACGCCATTTGATAGAGCCAAGAACCCACTAGTTAGTGAAACTAGTTCGGCAGGACGAGACCAAATAGTAATGAAGCTGTACGCTTCGATAAGGTTGATCCTGTTACGAAAGCTGCATTATAGACCAAAGAGTCAGAGGCCATTTCAACCACCTGAGCATTTTGATAGCATAGAGGGTCATTATATTCATAAGCAGACGAGTTTGGTGGATGGATCTAAGTGAAAAAAACTCATGATGAAAAGTAAGACTCATGAGCTCATACGAAGTATCTCATTAATGTGCCATATAGCATTTTTTTTAGGCTCTCTTTCTCTCTCGTTGCTTAGATGAGTAACGACGATGAAACACAGCACCATAGTTCTGCAAAATCGAGGATACTGATACATAGTGGCCCCGAGTGAATATAAGGCTACACAAACCAAATTTAATGAATTAACTTGGAGAATGATCTGAGGTATGATTACGTGTCGCATAAAACATTGGATGTAAAAGATGTCTACTTCTTGAATATCGTTGTAATGCGTCTAGAGGTAGTATGAAATGGTCCATTGAGCTCCATGTTTCCGACTTTCTTTCTGTATAAATTTGAGATGAGAGAGTACTTGTTTGCCACGCAGGGTATAAACAGTGACACAGAGGATAGACTAGTCATGGTCTTCGTTATACTAACACATTACGAACGTCCGCCGCGTCTATTACGCAAAGTTTTTCGACATGATAGGATATTATTAATAGTAAAGTACAGCGGATTGTGTGTAACCGACGCGTCTCCATACTATTCACGGTAGAGTAACTGTACTATACGAGACATCGAGTGATCAACATGAGACAAGCACTTCTCTGAAAAAGACATGTCAGGTGTGCAAGTGCCAGATAGAGATAAAATGAACAGACGAGTCACGGTTCAATATGCGTCAAGACAGCCTAGAGGTCCTCTAGTGAGATAAAGGCTAACGTCGGCACTTAAGCTCTGCGAAAATACTTGTGTCCGGCAGAGTTAGAAATTAATGTATTAAGTGATGTGATCACAGAGGACTAGAAAATCTCTCTTTATGAGTGGCCTCCCACGCGCGGGTGCGTCTCTCACTGAGAACATTCTGCTTGTCGCATGCTTTAGTGATCAGAGCTCATGGTCGCAAGGTTCGAGCGCACTAGGCTAGTGTCACAATTTCTGATGTTCAGCGACCCACTTCCGTTGATTAAAATACGCGGGCTGCTCGAGGAGGGAACTCCTTCCCCTTCGTCTCTCTTCTGATAAGTAGTTGCAACCAAGCATATTCCTTGCCTTCAGTGCAATGAGACAGATCTCATTGTATGTAGAGACATTCTATGAGGCGTCCTTCATAAATATTATAGAGAACTAAAGCTTTATCTGTTGCATTCTTTCCTTTACTTTTTTTTACATATTTGTAAGGATCCAATGCGATCAACAGATGATAATAGTTGATTCAACAATGTTTCGATGAAGTATCATAGTGAGTGATCCATGTTGAACAGACACACTAAGCAAATAGGGAGTGGTCCAATGCGATTGTATAGGTCCAAAATAGTCTCGAATCCTTGAACTGCCATTGCCGTTACGATACGATCAAGCTTATGATGCCCCTTAGTGATGTACGGACTAATATTAATCTGTGATTTCTGTGGCTCGCGTTTCTGTCGTCTGCGCCTGCTTAGTCGCTCCTCCGAGTTCCGGGTTTAGATAGTGGATGAGCATCTCGGTAATTATGCAGAGACTAAGACCGTTTTGGTTATCACTACCTAGTTATGTACTCCGCAGTATCTTTGAAACTTATCAAGCAGGGTCTGATCGGTAACCATTGATGTGCGGGACCCATTTGGAGCTCGAGATCTTGGGGTATGAATTTGGTGTCGTTGGATCGTATTCCGAGATGCTCTCCAGTATTGACTGATATATGCTCTCTTGCCAATTCGAAAGTTCAGGTGCTTCGCGATTTAATTTTTCGAAGTTTCCAACTATCGATTTTATGCGCTCGAGATTCGTGCCCGACTCAAAGTTTGAGCATATTTCGGCCATTGACAGTATCAGTACCTTCAAAAAGTTTTAATTAATACATAATCACACAAAGTATAATATTCAACTTTGATCTATTTTTAGACGATTTTCTTATTAAGCATTTCTTAACACCAACAGTTATTTAATCAAAAAAAAATTAAATGGCCAAATTTTGAACTAAACAATAAGAAAATTCCTCGTCCCAAATAAACATCATCTCTATAATTAAGAAAGACAGAAGGAAAGGAAGCAAAGACCACATTGAAGCCCGCTTTAGAATCCTTCCATCCAAAATAAGTGAAATAGATTTTTTGAGAATTTAACCCTATATTAATTGACATAAAGGTCCAAGTAGGAAAGGATAGGGAAAAGATGTTTGAACTCAAGGAATAATTCCGTCAGGCTCAGATGTTAAGTGGAGCAATACGGGCATCGGAAATGAATCGTATGGTTTGAATAAGCCAGACAGAGAAAAACAATTGCCGAAACTAAATTCTTTGGTCAATTCAGCCAAAATTAATGCTCGATCCTGCAAGCAATAATGACTCAATAACAGCGATCAGAGCCTACATTTTCTTCTCCTTAGCGAGTCATAGATATGAGTGATTTGTCTATTTCTATCGAATGTCTTTCGTCGGTTATGGTGGAGGTTTAGCAGAGAATCATAGGTAATATTAACCCCATTATAAACTAATAATTAATACAATTAATTCCGCTATATGAGATGGCTAGAAAAGACTGGAAGATAAGTTTTTAAAGTGGAACATATTAATGCAATTAAGAAAAAATCAATCACTATAGTGGAGTATATTTTATATGTTGCGCCAGGAGTATTCGCGGGCGGTAGAGAAATATAAAATAACGTCTATGGCCATTGAACGAAAAATCCGGACAGTCATCAGATAAGAGAGAGTGGTACGCATCCACATGAGACACCAATGTTTTTACGTGAAAAACCCCTTAAAAGGGGCGAAAAAACTACGGGTCTAGCACAGTTTGAATGAATCCACTAGATTTGCAGTGATTACAAAGGAGCCTTCTTTTGGGGAGGCCTTGGCTTGATATATTACATATAGAGTACAATACATGGTAGGAATACAATATTCATTGTTGATGTGTATTGTTCGGATGTACGACGTAAATTGAAGGATCCGTAGTCGGCGGGGCGACGGAGGTCGGAAGGAATTATAGGTGCAGCGGGCGACGTAAGTCTGAAGGACCGTAGTTGGCGGAGACGCGAGGTCAGAAGAACTATAGTCGGCGAACGTCGTAAGTCTGAGGACCGTAGTCGGCGGGCGACAGGGTTAAAGAAGGACTGCTAAGTCTAGTGGGCTCAATGTAAGTCTTGAAGGACTGGTAGTCGTGCGAGCGACGGATGGTTTCTGGGTTAAGAACCATTGAGTCTAAATCAGACGTGAAGCCAGTCAGAAAGATCAACGCCTTGAAGAAAGGACCAATCAATGCGACGAACATACCACAACATACGGTAATGATACTGAGTGCAAATAGTCTATATAATTGGCCATCAAATACTAGGTCTAGGTAGAAAATTTTAAGGAAGACGAGCGGAGGATCCGGACGTCGGGTAGAAAGATTCTAATAAGCCTAGAATATGAAGACCGGCCGTAGAGAATTCTGACTGTTAGTTATGGTATTCAGGCAGAAGCTCCGACGTCATTATGGAGATCGGACTGGAATTCCTCGACGATCACTTGGAGGTCGGAGCAAATGTCTGACGTCACTTGGACAGAATTCGACGGCGGTGCGTCGAGGAGGTTCTGTCCCTCCTATCCGGTTGTTATGCATTCTCCTTTCTTCTTCTTGCTTGGCCCCCCTATTCAAGAGAAAAATGAGGGGTCTATTTATAGATTTCTGTAGTTGACATGACCTGTAAGATAGCTAGGTGACCGCAGAAATCAAGGAGGACGAATCAATCACAGCAGTCGCGTGATAGAGATAAACCGACCGGACCCTTCCTTCCAAGACGATGGAAATTGCAGGAACGCCTTTGATCGTGGAGCGTTCATTAGACATTTTGAAAGTCCTAATAGATGTCGAGAATATTTGCCAATTTAGCGGAAGCTGCGGCGAATCTCGACAATATGAATAGTCCTAACCAGACGCTCTATGGAGAGAAAAACCGCCCAATGCACAGAAATAATCAACAATCATACAGAGCACGTACTCACAGATTTGAAAACCGTTTAAGTAAACTCAAGATTGTGATCTCCGAACCCTCTCCTGAATGGTCAGCTATCGGTAATATTCGACGATTTGCGACCCATTCTCGAGCCTCGGATTAGAGAGATCAAACTTTCTGGTGTCGTTGAGTTTGTATTTACGCGAGACGCTGAGTTAGACGCGTAAAAGTTCTACTGAATATGGGAATTCAAGTGATCCCCGGAATAATATATCTGCAAAGACTGTTCGCTTTCCGGATTTGCCTCAAATATCGTGCCAACAGACTCTAGAGTAATGTTTTCGACATGAAAGATAGACTCCAAACTATAATTCATTAGTATAGTTTATTCTAAAATTGGTGAAAGAAATTGTAAGAAATTAGTTTTTTGATATAACCAGATCAAACCATTCGAAAGAACACTATAATAGATTATATATTAAACTCGCAAGAACTCACACGACTCAATCTAAATGCGAGGAATGTACATATACATCAAGAACCAGAATATAATAATTAATCGAAAACTTCTACAAAAATTCGGAGGAGATGAAGAAAGTAACCCCACTAAGACATAGAAACGGCCATCTTAACTGGCAATGACCAGCTCAGCAGACATACGCCCATGTGATCCCCCATCTATTACAAGCTGGCTATTTTAACCTTAAAATGCTAAAGGCTTGGAACAAAGAAAAGGAGAACATTCGTTATGGCATTTGACAATGGACAAGTATTCACTCCAGTGATTAGTTAGCGATTAATCATCCCTGGCAGTTCTTTGTCAGTCTGTATGAAGTGGGTGAGTGAGTTGGGCGACTTGAATGCCGATCGTCTAAAGAGCTCACAATTGCTGAGCTTATCAAGAGCAATGAGTTGCGAAGCTTTTCTCCCAGACCATCAATAATCAGTTCAGCCAAGGCAACTAGTTCACGAAGGAGACAGTCCAAAAGGCTAGTATATAAAGCTGCTGCGAGTATAACTAAAAAATAATTCAAACAATAATAAAAAACTTACGCATGAAATAAATATATACTCTAGCCTATTTTAAAATTAAGTCTATATTAATAAAATAAGAAAACAATTAATTTCTAAATCAATATAACCAAACTATACACAGGCAAACTTGCCGCCGTTTAAAAATTGAACCGGATCCAAGCATTCAAAAGAGCCTCTTCCTCAAACATGAGCTCAAGCCTAATAAACGAGATCTCGAAATATTATAATTTATAGCATATCGGAACATATCTTTAACAGATGATTTATCAAATGAGCTTGAAGAACGATTAAGAGAACTAAGATAGGATAAAAAACCTACAAGGACAAAGAAAAACAAAAACAAATCAAAAACCAAAAGCAAAAAAAAAGCAGTGAGTAACCTCAAACAAAGAGACACAAAACCTACAGCAAAGGAACCTCAAACATAACAGACAAAGCTCAATTAAAAGACGAAAATTAAACAGCTAGGCATCGCACCCTACATGCAGACATTACACGAACTATTAAAAAATGAAATGTCACATTATATCGCACACACCAAATCATACAGTAATAATCATCAATACCAGTAGCTAAAGCGCAGATAAGCAATAGATAACAAGACTGAAAGCTGAGTTTACAAAGGGATTAGGCGAGGATAAGCTATCCGCACTAGAACTAGGAAGAGTAAGATAAGAGCGAGCCGGCTTCTGAACGTTAACTCGACACCAAACGAAGCTCGACAATTACAAGCTACTCGAGTTTCAAGTTACGAGTACACAAACAAGCTAATGATAAACTAAACAATATAAGAAAGAGTTCACAAGACCAGATCTGCACAACCGATTCGTAGTAAATAAAAAGCTACACGGAACGATTTTAAAAAAATGCAATCACAACCATAGGAGATTTTCGCCTCTAAAGTGCAGCGACGTAGAAAATGGTAAGAGAAATATTGACAATCGCCGGCCTGTAGACGACACATCGTTCAATAAGTCTAAATTTCTGCGTCCATCATAAGACTCGAGCAACACGCGTTAGCGATCGATGAAATTTACATTAATCTGTTCTTTGAGCCTATGACTACCGTGGCTGCAAGCCTCAAGCTATGCATGTTCTTTTGAATTTAACACACTATATGAATGCTAACCCACGAACACTAAGACAAACCAAAATGAGACGCCAGAGCTATACCCCTGATGTCATCTTATGCCACCAACTGCGAGAAGCTCGCGAGAGTAAAAAAGAAGAGAACCAAGATACAGAAAAACAGCCAAGATAGCTAGTCCTGAAGACCATAAATGAATGGAGGTTCTGACAAGACCAAACATCGCGACCTCATTGACATGCCAGTTGTGACCCCGTAAGAACACTAGTAAAAAACTATCATTGAGACACAAAAACGATTATCTACGTGAAATGTGAAGACCTATACAAGTTATCTTAGAAGCCAAATACATTACAATTGTGCAAAGCTTGACTCATACACTCTATGATAGCAACCGAATGCAAGATGAGGACCAACAATCAAATATGGACGTAAAGAGCGTTCCTCCTATTAATGACGTGAGAGATGTGACTCGACGCAAACATGCATGAGAGCTCATACAACAACAATGTAACATTTTAAGATAACATACGATATATTCTCACAATGAAACAAGGTATGCGTCACAGAGCCGAGCTCGCAGCTCGAGAAGATCGTAGTAATATCGTTCAAAGCCAAAGTCGAGCTATATGCACATACACGAAATACATCAATTTGGTGTTCGTTTGAACGATATATACGCAGTGTACCAATAAATAAGTATAATGGTGAAAACAATAAGAAAACAAACAAAATTATTATAATGTATAATAACAAAATAAGAGGATCAGCACAATCAACACACATTCGTGGACTGGCCGAGTGCTAAAAACTACGCACAGCAGAATGGGCTTTCATGAGTTACTGCGTCACTAGGCACAGCTGACACCACGCGAACGATAAACGCCATAGGCTCACATACAGAGTAAACACAAAGCGAATTTTTAACGTGCGCGAACCACATTGAACAAAAACGCGAGACAAAAAAAAAACCACGGGCCTAGCCCGATACTATGCAGAGAGAGAGGCTTCCAAACGAAAACTGTGAGTCTTACACAATGAGCTAGAAATCATCCCCAGCGAGGGTTTAGCTTTAACAGAGACGTCGAGTCTTCACACAACATCAAAAAGGAGTCGGGTGCTCATGGCAGCCCCAGTACTCCAATTGGCAAGAGCTCTAGGACATGTATAGTGCCAGGACCAATAGAGGCCTACGTGGGTTGCAAAGTGTTCGCAGGCGGCCTTCGTGCAGTGACACGATCTAATCAGGCGCCGACAAAGCCGACCTAAGGCAGCCGAAAGCTCGGACCTCTCATAGGCCCAGAACGTCGGGCCTTAAAGCAGGAGCCGTATGCGGCCGTTGTTAGAGGCAGGAACGGATCGCCGAGACAAAGATGGTCCCAACAAGAAAAAGAGCGTCGGAAGTCATTCAGCAGGGCGTCGGGGTCTTCTAGCAGGGCGTTGACCGCTATCATATAGCAGAGAGCGGATCGGTGTATACTTTCAAGCGACGCGAGCGTACAGATCTGATAAAAAAGAGCGTACGAGAGAATCTTACAACAGTCGAGCTGAGCGAACAGGCAAAGATACTACAGAGCGAGGCTCGGAAAAGGGTGGTCACAGGCACGAGGTTCCTGCGGATCGAGTAACCAGGACGGGTGGCTCGGCGAGGACTCCTGCAGGGTGTATCGGAATCAACGTAGACAGGTAGCCCGACGCGAGAAAAATATCGCCTAACCCGCGATCGCTCACGTCGAAAAAAGCACGGCCAACGCTAAAGCACGAGAGCGTCGGACGGCACCCATCCTCTTCACCTTACACATCTCTCATCCTTACATCCTCCTCTCTAGACACCTGACTACCCCCTCCTGTTAACAGAGAACTCGAGGCACCCTACATCTCTACGATTATTGCTATGCTGGACGTGGCCCGCGGAATAAATAGGGTGAGATCAAGGCGAATAGGGAGTGGTTTGAATGGATGGCGATAGTGAGACCTTCGATCATGCACCGTTTGTTAGGACGACTGTTGAATGCCTTCAGTTTGATGTCGGAATTCGGTGATCTGGGCTCGTGGGTTCGGTCTTCGATCGAGCCGTTCGCATTCGAAGTATAGCCGGTCAATAATTGCGAGTCCGTTGGTAACTCAAAATTGTGGTTTGAACCTTCCAACAACGCTTTCGGCATGATTATGGAGCCCAATTTTGGGCTCACGATTGGCGTTTGAATTGGTGGTCGTTGGATTGTATTTCCAAGACGCTCAGTTGACATAGCTCGCTAGAAATCGCGACGTTTCAGGTGCTCCCAAAAATTAATTTTTTAAGTTTCCAACTAGCTTTTTGTCTCGAGATTCGTTGGCCCGTTCAGCTAAAATTTGTTTCCGACGACGTATCAAAATAAAATAGATGGAATTCATATACAATGTGTCAAATTTATTACTATTGTATATTATAGAATATAATAAATTTACTCCTTTCACATCTTATTAGTATATGAAATAATATGGGTTAGGTTTTGTTACGTGAGACGATCTGATGTGTTTGGACTTGGATGGCGCTTTAGGCCTCTCTCCTGACGAACCGCTTTGACTGCGCTTTTGACTGCACTTTGACTGCGCCTTACCTGCACTTTTGACGTTGCTTGACTTAAATTTAGCAAACACGTGTACAGTTCAAGTTGGCAAAATTTTTAGTGGATGTCCGGACCTTAATAAGTTGCCCTCAACAAGCCCGCTTCCTCTCTACCCATGTTGCCTTGAGCCTGGGCCGCCGCCTCCGTTCTCGTCAATATATGAAATAAGATTTCCTGCTCGATGCATTAACTCCCGTCGCTGCGCGCCGGATCAATATGTCACTAGAGTCTGATTTGCTTGCCATTTGATATTGTCAAGCCTTCATTATGGCATGCATGGCTAGCTGACAGATACCTTTACGGTTCGAGCTTGTGTTAATTATTTTCAGGGGGCTTTGGGTTCGTTTGGGACGGTTTTTTACTTGTATTTTTAAATGGCTAGAATTTTTAAATATAAATATGAAAAATTTGGTTCTAAAAAAATGTTTTAATTTAAACAATAAGGAAAGCTGACCGAACTAAAATCCACGTTTATAATGGTTCGGGTTGAGAAAAAGGCATGTTAGACTCGTTGATTATTGAGAGATATCGAAATCTAGTCATATGCGCTACGAATCTCAAGAGCATGACTGAGGATTTATGGTATGACCACAATCTTTGAATTTTGCACTTAATATATTGATTTTGTGAATTTGTATAATTTTTAAATTCTCCATCATGTATGGTTGCACTAGAATTTGATATACGTTTACTTGCTCTTTCGAGTGGTGCTCTCTGGCAATAATTGTGATGATTCTGATGCATATGGATTAACCACACATTAGTGTCGATATGTGTGAGTGTAGACAGCTTGGGATGTGTAGAAGATGACCCAATTTTATTTACCAAACGGAGAAGGCAGAGCCAACGACTCAACCACATTGTGAGCTATTTAAAAGCTCACCGCTCGATGTCCAAACAAGTCCTAAACATCTCTTCATAAACCCAACAAGTGGGATCTGGGAAGTTATGCTATGTCTCCTCAGGATGAAAAATTGTTTCTACTGCTAGACCAATGCCGTCTAGGAGTTCATTACAAACTGGAGTATGATATTATTATATTGAAAATTCGTCCAATTGCCAAAATGCGAACAATTTGAGTTATATTTTGGTGCTTTCATTAAATTATGGATCCTATATTAGTAGATGTATCAAAGCCTTCTTACATGATAATTTACATGAAAACTATTTTATTTCTCAATTGTAAGGATAAATGACTCATATACCCAAATCTTGTTGCCTCTTAGAAAGCAATCTACTGACTTGGCTTCTATTTGGCGACGGCTTCACTTCTCTATTCGCTTCCTTAAAGTGGCTTTCTAGTACAAAAAATTAACAATATTTGTACTAAAAAAACCGTTTTAAGAAAGCAGTTAAGAAAGGCCGTCCAAACGAAAGCCTTAAAAAGGTTCTGAACCAATGGTTGTGATTTTTTTCAGGTCATCTACAATTGACTTGGTATTGGAGGTTTGTGTTACAGATTCTTTGATATATCATAATATATAATATATATATATACTATATATAATAATATATATTACTAATATATATATAATATATATATATAGTGTATATATGTTATCATATATTTGATATATAGCTATACTATATATATATA